>NW_008705608.1:90068-124225 GCF_000186865.1 Aureococcus anophagefferens
GGGCGGCGGCGGCGGCGGCGCGCCGAGCCGCTTCGGCGACCGGGGCGGCGACCGGGGCGGCGGCTTCGGCGGCCCGCCGGACCGCGGCGGCGGCCGCTTCGCGTCGATGCGCGACGGCGACGGCGACCGCTTCGGCGGCGACGGCGGCCGCTACGGCGACCGCGGCGGCGGCGGCGGCGGCGGCGGCGGCGGCGGCGGCCGCTACGGCGGCTACGGCGGCGGCGCCCCGCAGGCGAGCCGCGGCCCCGCGGAGGAGTTCCCGTCCATGGCGAGCGCGCCGAGCGGCGCCTCGAACGGCCGGTTCCCGACGGCGCAGCAGGAGAAGGAGTACAAGGAGGCGAAGCTCCAGGCGGAGAAGGAGCTCCAGATCGCCCAGAAGAAGCTCGCCGCCGCGAAGCGCGCCGAGGCCGAGAAGGTCAAGGAGGCGGAGGCGAAGCGGAAGGCCGCGGAGAAGGCCGCCGCGGCCGAGGCCAAGGCCGCGGCCTTGGCGAAGCGCGCCGCGGACCTCGAGCGCGACACCGCGGCCGTCAAGGGCCTCGTCGACGGCGGCGCCGTCGGCGACAAGCTCGCCGCGGCGGCGAAGGAGCTCAAGCCCCGCGCCATGGCCTTCGCGCTCGCGTTCTACGGCGCGAACGGCGCCGACCTCGCGTGGCTCGAGCCCGACCGGTGCGGCGCGGCGCTCAAGGCCGTCGCGCCCGAGGGCGACGTCGCCGCCCAGGTCGACCTGCTCTTCGCGACGCAGCAGCACTTCCACGGCCTCGACTTCCCCAAGGACGACGCGGGCAAGGCCCTCGTGCAGCAGGCGTTCAAGAGCCTCTTCCTCACGGAGGTCGTCGACATCGACGCGTTCGAGGCCTGGCGCGACGACGAGTCCGAGGAGCGCGACGCCATCCCGGGCAAGATCAAGACCCTCACGCAGACGACGGACTTCTTCTCCTACCTCGACACCGTCGACGACGACGACGACGACGACGAGGACGAGGACGAGGACTAGGCGGCGCCGCCCGCCGGACCCGGACAAGACCGAACCCCTCCCGCCACCCCTCTGTCCCTCGCCCGCCCCCCTCCGCGAACAGGCCCAGCGACCCTTAAGCAGCTGGCCTCTCGTCGTATCGCCGCGCGACGACCACGAGGCGTCGTGCCGCGGCGGCGCGTCGCCGCGGAGAGTGTGCACATGGGCGAGGCACAGGGCGAGGCGGCGGCCTCGCGCCGCTGGCTCCCTCGGATCGCCGAGGTATCCCGCAAGCCCCCTGGATAAGCAACGCAGGAGGCGTCGCAGGGCGAGGCAGACGCCGTAGGACGCCTAGCAGGCCTCCCTCGACGTCCAAGTGGAGATTGAGCGAGCATCTCGCGACGACCCAGGCCGCCCGCCTGCGCCAATCCGCGCGGGCACGAGGGCGCATCTTTTGAATCAGTCTTAGCGCGTCCACCTGTGCGGCTTCGCCTCGTGAGCAGGCGCCCGCAAGCCCCGGGGCGCCGTCGATCGCGATGGCGGCCTCCAGATTGGGGTCCTTGCCGTGCGACGTCATGGCACACCTGCTCACCTACGCCGACGCGTCGGGCGTGCTTTGCTACGAGAGCACGTCCCGGGCCATGCGCGACCTGGTGCAAAGCTTCGAGACTTCGCTGTGGAGCGCGCTGTTGCGCGCGACGTGGCCGCGCGAGGGCGAAGCGCTCGCGTCGCTGGGCAATGGTTTTTTGCCTCGCTCAGACGGACCTCGCCAGGTCATGGCTCCTGACAGCTGTCGGCGCATATTTCGCGCGTTCCGCACGAGTCGTGACGCGAGGACGAACATCGCGCGGCTCGACGCGAACGGCTTCCACGACGATCGAACGGGCTTCGAAGCATTCGTGGCGCGTTGTCAGGCCAGAGTCGGCGCGGCGGCGATCAATCGACTCGCATTCCTCGTGACCATGGGTGAATTCAGCGGTCTAGCGACGTGGCAGATGTTTCCCGATGGACTTGGTCTAGGAAGAGAGAAATTCGGTCTCGGCTGGTCCCCGCGGGTCAATATCATGGAGCAGACGCAGTTTCGATTCGATTGCAGTTTCGAGGGTCATGGTTGGTGGACGCCGGAGGCTATTCGAGAAAAGCTGGGTAGCAAACTGCAACAGTCGATTCATGTCATTGACGTGCAAAGCTTTGAATGCGTCCAGTTTATCAAGGATGTCCACCCTTGGTCAATCGAGATTCTCGATAGAGACTATGAAGCCGAGAGACTCAAGGCAGGAGATTTGCTCACATACTCCGCTGGAAACTGTGACCTGTTCCGGCACAATCGCGAAGAGCACTTCAGCGAGAGTTCGCTCAACGAAAGGCTGATCGAGAGCGATCGCGTGGAAGCCTGCATGCTCGAACCCTTCGCCACCCTGAGACCTATCGGCTCTGATGGTAGCTTTCAGCTCCAATCTCTTACCCTGTCCTTTGACCACGGCGAATACCAGAATGTGCGCTCCACAGATCATTTCCTCGAGTTCATTGCCGACGTCGTCAAGCAGACCCATGCACCCGTGACTGGCCGCCCCGGAGACGACTACAACTCGGACCGTACCTCCTACACCAGCGACTCAGATGACCGCTCCGACTACTAATACGATCCGGAGCCTAGGTCGCTTAATTCGCAGGGGGCGATCTCGAGCTCCGCGCGGACGCTCGCGGGTCCGCCTCGGCGCGGAGGGGTCGTATTCACATGAGCGCGGCGGCGGCGAGGGCGATCGACAGCCCCGCCCAGGCGAGGGGGCCGAACTTGGGCACGCCGACCGCGTCGCACTCCGTGAGCGCGAACTTGACCGTGACGGCCGCGGTGAAGAGGTACATCGCGGCGAAGGCCTCCGCGGCGGACGCGCCCGCCGCGAGCGCGCCGAGGTAGACGCCGGTGGTGCACATGACCGCGCCGACCATCTTGAGCATGGACTTGCCGAGCGGCGAGAGCGGCACCGTGACCTTGTAGAGGTCGACGGTGAACTCGGGAAATAAAATTTTACAGTGAACGAGCACAGAAAGGCGCAGATTAGCGTATGGCACCTCCCGTTAGAACCGCTGGAAGGGCCGCGTGTCCGCGGCGACGCGCGCCCTCGCGTCGCGGCTCGCGAGGAAGCGCGCGTAGGCGTCGAGCGTCCGCGGCGTCCAGCGGCCGACGACGACGTCGACGGTGCTGTAGAGCTCGCACCAGTCGGAGCCGCCGAGGCCGCGCTTCGGCGGCGAGAGGCCGTTGGGCGACGTCACCGTGGGCACGCAGAGCGCCGCGTAGGCCTCCTCGGCGCCCGCGCGGTCGCCGCGCTCGAAGCGGATCGCCGCGAGCAGCGCGCGGCCGTCGACGAAGTTCGGGTCGCGGCGCACGAGGTTCGCCGCGCGGCGCTCCGCGTCGCCGGCGTCGCCGAGCTCCAGCGCCGCCTGGGCCCGGTTCGACGCGGGGATCGACGCGAGCGCGCGCTCGTTCGCGAGGGCGGCGGCCAGCGACCGGTCGTAGGACCGCGCGGCGGCGTCCCAGCGGAGCAGCACGGCCTGGGCGTTGCCGAGGTTGTTCCAGGCGAGCGCGTCGTCGGACGCCGCGAGCGCGACGGACCGGGAGAAGGACGCCACGGACGACTCGAGCAGGTCCCGCGCGGCGCCCGTCGGGGCCGCGCCGAGCGTCGACGCCTTGGAGCCGAGGATCAGCTCCAGCGTCCCGCGGTTGCCCCAGCAGAGCGCGTCGTCGGGCCGCCGCGCCGTGAGCGCCGTCCACTGCCGGAGCGACGCCTCGTAGTCGCCGCCGTTGAAGGACCGCAGGGCGTCGTCGACCTCGCCGCCGCGCGCCGCCGCCGGGTCGAACGCCGCCGCCGCGGCCGCCGCGCCGAAGGCCCGGCGCGACGCGACGCGCAGCGCGCCGCACGGCCGCGCGACGGCGAGGAGGAGCGCGAGCCGGTGCATGGCGCGGGTGCGGCAGCGCTGTCGCAGCGGCTGGTTCGACGCGGCGGTGTCGCAGACCTCTGGCACGCCTCGCTGCCGGACGGCGCTGCGTGCGGACGGCACAGTCGGGCCTGAGGTGGACCTGACCAGGCTGGGAGAAGGCCTCCTGGGTTGTTGAACATCAAGTTGCAGTTTTTTTATTCGAGAGAGCACGATGTGAATCGACATGCGCTCCCTGGCGCCGCTGCTCTTGCTGCACCGCTGCTCCGCAGGCTTTGAACGGGCGTGCAACGAGAGTTTAACGCCGAAGGGCGCGCACAAGCACAACGCAACACCCCCCGTGGGCTTCGTCGTGCTGAAACAGGGCAACAGCGGGAGCAGTTGGTTCTCGTCGATGATCGCGCGCCTCGACAAGACCTACTTCCTCGACGAGGCCTTCACGAACAGCGGGGCGCACGCCGCGCCGGCGAGCGACGCCGACCTCCGGCGCTACCTCGCGCGCGCGCTCGCGGAGCCCACGGGCTACTACGGCCAAGGCGAGGGCTGCCCGCGCTGGGCCGCGTGCAGCCCGGGCCCTCGCCTGCTTCGTGGACAGGAAGTGCCGCCTGCGCGCCGTCGGCTTCAGCTACAACCCGCTGCCGAGCGACGGCGGCGCGCTCGCGCCCTTGGGTCGCGTCGTGCCGGCGTGGCTCGTCGCAAACGTGCCCGCCGCGCGGCTCGTCGTCTGGGTGCGGACGAACGTCGTCAAGATGGCCCTGGCGACCCACGGCGACAAGGCCGCCGCGCGCGACTACGCCGCGACGGGCCCGAGCGACCCGGCGAAGCGCCTGGCCAAGTGGCGCGCGTCTGTGCCGAATTCGACCACTGGTTTGGGGGGTCCCCACCAAACTTCAGAATTCTCTAGCTCGGTCAAATCGAAGTCGATTCGGCTGATTTTTGGACGGATCGATTGCTCTCGTCGATTTCTCGAAGCAAAGCCGAAGAGGTTGCGTCGAAACTGTCGCGTACGCTCACATTGAAGTCGAGTTGAAGATTTGAATTCGGCACAGGCGCGCGTACGACCGGTCGGACCTCGGCCACTTCGCGGACAGCGTCAACGCGCGGATCCAGCGCAACATGGCGCTGACGGACTGGGCCCACGCCGCGGGCGACGCCGCGCTGCTCTGCTACTACGAGGCCTTCCAGCTCGACGCCTACGCCGAGATGGAGCGGGTCCGCGCCTTCCTCGGCGTGCCCGAGACGCCCGGGCGCGCCTACGACTCCGCGTCGGTCAAGGCCAGCTCCGAGGACCTCCGACGGCTCGACGCGTTCCCCGCGCTCCGGCGGCTGCTCCTCGAGACGAAGAACGACTGCCTCCGCGCCATGCTCGAGGACACGACGCCGAGGGTCTACCCGGCGTGCCGCCTGTTGACGGTCGCGGGCCTCGCCGCTCTTTCGGGAGCGAGCGGCCGTAACTGAGCCGCGTTAGGCTTTTGCACAACTCCTAGCCGCGACACCGAACGTTACGTCCCGCCCCGCCCCTAGCCGGCGAGCTCGAGGATGGCGTGCTTCTTCTTGCCCGAGCTCAGCTTGACGTCGACGCCGGCCTCGAGCGCGACGGTCGCGTCGACGTCGTCGACCTTGGCGCCGTCGAGGCGCGCGCCGCCGCCCTTGATGAGGCGCTTCGCCTCGGACTTGGACTTGGCGAAGCCCGCGGAGACGAGGGCGTCGACGACGGTGATCTCCGCGTCGCCCACGGCGACGCGCGGGAGCGACGCGGCCGAACCGCCGCCGCCCGCGAAGAGCCGGTCGACCGTCGCGTGGATGTCGGGCAACGCGTCCGCGCCGTGGAGCAGCGTCGTGCAGGCGTCGGCGAGCCGGCGCTTCGCGGCGTTGACGGCCGCGGCGTCCGGCGCCGCCGCGAGCTCCCGCTCGAGCGCGTCTACCTCCTCGAGCGGCGCGTCCGTGAACATGCGCGTGAACCGGACGACGTCGTCGTCGACCGTGTTCCGCCAGAACTGCCAGTAGTCGTAGGGCGCGAGCTTGCCCGGGCTCAGCCAGACGGCGCCCTCGGCCGTCTTGCCCATCTTGCGGCCGTCGCTCGTCGCGATGAGGGGCGCCGTGAGCCCCACGAGGCTCTTGCGGTCGACGCGCCGCGCGAGCTCGACGCCCGACACGATGTTCCCCCACTGGTCGCTGCCGCCGAGCTGGAGCTTGACGTCGTAGCGCCTCGCGAGCTCGACGAAGTCGTAGGCCTGGAGGATCATGTAGTTGAACTCGAGGAAGCTCAGCGGCTGCTCGCGGCCGAGGCGCTGCTTCACGGACTCGAAGCTCAGCATGCGGTTCACGGAGAAGTGGGACCCGAACTCCCGGAGGAACTTGACGTAGGCGAGCTCGTCGAGCCAGTCCGCGTTGTTCACGAGGACCGCCCCGCCCGGGCCGAAGTCGAGGAACTTGTCGAAGATCGCGCTGATGCCCGCGATGTTGCCCGCGATGGCGTCGTCGTCCAACAACTTCCGGCTCTCGTCCTTGCCGCTCGGGTCGCCGACCTTCGTCGTGCCGCCGCCGACCAAAACCACGGGCGTGTGGCCGTGCTTCTGGAGGAGCCGGAGGATCATGATCTGGAGTAAGGAACCGACGTGCAGGCTGTCGGCCGTCGCGTCGAACCCGAGGTACGCCGCCACGGGCCCGCCGCTCATGGCCTCGTCGAGGCCGGACAGGTCCGTGCACTGCGCGAGGTAGCCGCGTCCAATAAATTCACGCAGGAACGCGCTCTCGAGGCTAGACGGGTCCACGGCGTCGGGGGCCGCCGGCTCGGCCGTCGACGCGCGGCGCAGCGGCGCAAAGCGGGCCGCCGACCGCGGCGCGACGCGCACGAGGCACCGCGCGGTCCGCGACGCCAGGAGCATGACTAAGGTGACCGTGGGCCGCATCGGAGGCGCGCGGCGCGGATGACGAGGCGGGCCGCAGACCTCAAGCGTCTCCGTCTCGCCTCTGTCGCTGCATCGTGCCGAAGCGAGTCGGAGTGCCGGGCTTCTCTGCCAGCGGTCGCAATGGCTCCGAGGATATTATCAATCCTGCTGGCCCTCGCGGCCTCAGCGGCGGCCTTCCAGGCCCCGGTCCCGCGCCACGCGACGACGGCGCTGCGCCTCGGCGACGACCTGCCGGAGGTCGAGCCCGGGGCCATCGATTGGGATGACGAGTTCAAGAAACTGAAGCGCGGCGAGATCGACACGGGCGCGGCGCGACGAAACGAGGCCGTGTGCGCGCCCCGCGTCGCACCCGTCCCTCCTCGACGGCGCGCGCGCGACCGCCGAGAGACTTGAGCCGCGCGCGCGCGACCGCGACCGCGGACCCCGCGCCGCAGGCTCGACGTCGAGCGCGCGGGCCGCGTCGCGCGGCAGAACGTGCGCCAGACGACGCAGAAGGTGACGTCCACCGCGCGGTCCGCGGCGCGCAGCGCGCCGAAGATGCCCGCGGTGTCCAGCGACGCCAAGTTCTGGTTCGGCGTCCTCGTCGCGCTGTCGGTCTTTCCGCTCATCGTCAGCTCCCTCCAGGGGCCGCCCGACGTGTCGTCCGTCTACGTCTAGGCCGCCGCCGCCCCCGCCCACCCGCCCGCCCCTGCACACACCCGCGTAAACGTCGCGCGACGTCATTCGCGACGTCCGCCGCTCGGGAGGAAAAGGGCACCGTGTCGACGCTGCCCCATCAAGCTGCCCAGTCCGGTGAAAGTCTGGTGTTGCCCGCGGCGCTCGGCCATGGGTCGCCGCGGCCGCCTGCTGCTGCTCCTCTTCGCCGGCGCGGAGGCCTGGCAGAAGTGGGCCTACGAGTCGAACGCGACGCAGGAGTGGCGCGACCTCTGGCGGCTGCCCCAGGGCCCCGGCGCGCGGCGGGGCCACACCATGGTGCTCTTCAACACGATGATCCTCATGTTCGGCGGGCGGTCCAACGAGGTGCGGCGGAACCACGTGCCCAAGACCTACGAGATCGAGACGGTCAACGGCACCATCGACTTCGTCAGCTACGACAAGAACCCCATCGTCGACGGCACGTGCCGGTTGACGAATTCGTCCGAGGCCGGCGGCAACGCGTCGGCGTACTACGTCTGCGACAACCAGATCGACGTGGGCCTCTACTTCAACGACGTCTGGGCCTACGAGCTCAACTGCACGCGCTACGGCGACCTGCCCTGCGTCGAGCACACGTGGACGGTGCTCAACTACGGCGCGCATCGCGGCGGCTGCAAGTACATCTTGGGCCGCGAGATCTGCACGCACCCGAGCGAGCGCTGGCTCCACGGCGCCGCCATGTTTTTAGATTCGACCATGCTCATCTACGGCGGCTTCAGCCAGCGCTGCGAGGACTACTGCGACGACCTGTGGAGCTTCGACGTCCGCGACGGGTCGTGGATGGAGATCTACGAGGTGGGCCACTTCAACCCGGGCGAGTCGCCGGGCAAGCGCTGGAAGTTCTCCATCGTGGCCGACGGGACGACGTTCTACATCTTCGGCGGCTTCCGGCTCTGGCACGGCTTCTCGTCGGACAACTCGGAGGACAACCGGTGGGACTCGTACGAGCTGCTGCCCCAGGGCGGCTACCTGAGCGACCTCTGGGTCTACGAGAAGCGGCTGCTGGCGCCGGAGGAGCCCATGCCGACGTCGTCGGCGGGGCTCGGCACCTGGACGAACCTCACGGAGAAGCTCACGCGCACGACGGGGCAGGACAAGAGAGCGAAATTCCCAACTTCAAAGGCTCGTTTCTCGGCCGTTTTCCACTCGTTTCGGCTGATCTTTGGACGAGCGATCGTCTCTCGGAACGGTCTCGAAGCGTGGATGTGTTTTCTGTAACGCACGCGCGCGGAACACTCACGTTGAAGCGACGTTGAATCACCCTTGTGCTGCCCAGGTGCACGACGATCCCGGGCGACACGTGGGACGAGCGCGACGCGCAGTCGTGCGTCGCGTCCTGGCCCCAGGCCCGCGCGGGCCACGTCGCCGCGCTGGACCAGGAGCGCAACGGCATGTGGATCTTCGGGGGCTACACGACCTTCTTCCCCTACCTGTCCACGGACGGCCCGGGCTCGGGCCTCGGCGTCGTCGCGAAGCCGACGGCCCAGGGCTTCATTCCGTTTCCGGACTACCCCTACTACCTCGACGATCTGTGGTTCTACAATTTGACGGACGGCTACTGGACGTTGATCGCGCCCGTGTCGTCCTCGAACCCGGCCCCGCGGTGCGACACGACCTTGGTGCTCGACGGGCGGATTTTGATCATGTTCGGCGGCTTCAACGGGTCCCACCACTTCGACGACACGTGGTACTTCAACACGACGGAGTCGTCCATGCGCTGGCTCCAGAAGAAGGGCGTCGTCTACCCGCTCTGGCCGGAGAACTGCACGTCGGACCTCGAGACCGTCGAGGACAACTTGGACGAGTGCTTCCTCCTCGAGTGGAAGCGGCCCGTGCGGGCCCACTGCCAGTCGCCGTCCCAGGCCGGCTGCCGCTTCAACGACTGGTACGCGCCGGACCCGAACAACAGCGCGCTCAACTTCGGGACCTACAACGGCGCGCCGTTCTACGGCATCGTCGACGCGCGGGACAGGGCAGGACAAGAGTGATTCAACGTCGCTTCAACGTGAGTGTTCCGCGCGCGCTCGTTCCAGAAAAAGCATCCACGCTTCGAGACCGTTCCGAGAGATGATCGCTCGTCCAAAAATCAGCCGAAACGAGTGGAGAACGGCCGAGAAAGGAGCCTTTGAAGTTGGGAATTTCGCACTCTTGTCCTGCCCAGGCGCGCGACCCGGCGCCGACGGAGCCCGCGGGCGAGAACCAGCCCATCGTGCCCGAGGCGGCGACGGGGCCGCGCCAGTGGGTGCGGGGCGCCCAGTGGTGGAACGACTCCTGGGTCGCGCGCCACGAGCGCCTCGGCGACATCGGCGACTACTTTGTGGAGGTCGAGACCGTCGACGACGCGAACGAGTCGTACACGACGTACAGCGGCACCTACTACCGGCGCTGCACGTCCGTCAAGGGCGAGGTGACGCGCGGCGGCACCATGGGCTGGCGCGGCGGCACGACGGACGGCGTCGCGGGCCGCGCGACGGAGCCGATCCTCGTGCCGCAGCCGCGGCGGCGCGCGCCGGGCTGGGACGGGTGCCGCGACCAGTGCTTCGGCGTCGTCCCGTCGAACCTGTACATGGACGCGAGCAATTTGTTCGACTGCCCCCTCGACGCGACGCTCCTCCCGGACATCGGCCTCCAGTACCTCCACCCGAACCAGCGGTCGGACCACGCGGCGATCAGGGCAGCAAAAGAGAGCGACATTCCCAACTTCAAAGGCTCCTATCTCGGCCGTTTTCCACTCGTTTCGGCTGATCTTTGGACGAGCGATCATCTCTCGGAACGGTCTCGAAGCATGGACGCTCTTTTCGGAACGCGCGCGCGCGGAACACTCACGTTGAAGCGACGTTTCATCACTCTTTTGCTGCCCAGGCGGCGATCCACGCGCCCATGCTCGGGCAGACGCCGACGGAGAGCCGCTTCCTCGGCGAGCTTTATATTTTTGGCGGCGTGGGCTACGAGCGCGAGTACTACCAGACGACGAACACGACCTTCCAGACGGCCGTGCTCGACGACATGTGGCGCCTGGGCATCCACGACTGCCCCTACAACTGCTCGAACCAGGGCGACTGCGTCTACGGCTTCTGCCGCTGCTACCCGGGCTACTACGGCGTCGACTGCTCCAACATCTCCTGCCCCGGCGACTTCTGCTACATCGACGAGGACACGAACATCCAGGTCTGCCAGCACTGCTGCCAGGCGGGCTACAACCACACGGACGGCGACTCGTACGAGATCGACGTGCCGCGCGTGCCCTGCTCCTTCGAGAGCCAGCAGCTCGACGGGTCCTTCGGCGAGTCCAACGGCATCTGCGACGGCTTCGGCACCTGCCAGTGCGCGCCGCCCTACATCCTCGACGACTGCAGCGTCAAGGACTGCAAGCACAACTGCTCCGCGCGCGGCCACTGCTCCGTCGAGTTCCCCGTGAGCCGCTGCATCTGCAACCCGGGCTACTACGGCGAGTACTGCCAGTTCAAGGTCTGCCTGAACAACTGCTCCTACCCGAACGGCCACTGCGACCCCGTGACGGGCGAGTGCGAGTGCGAGATGATGTACGAGCCCTACTTGAACACGCGCGAGTACCACCGGTGGGAGGGCGAGGACTGCTCCTACCTGTGGGCCTACTGCGCCGGCACGAAAGCGACGCCCGCGGCCTGGGCCCTCGTCGGCGGCGCCGCCCTCTACCTCGGCCTCGGCCCCGGCGGCGCGCCGCGGCGCCGGAAACGCCGGCGCCGCGGTCGGCCGCGCGTGCCGCCGCGGGGGATGCCCTAACACCCGTTCTATGCGAACCGCGCCTCGTACGCGGGGGATGCCCGAAAAACCCGTTTATACGGAAGCCCCCCCCCCTAGTCCTTGGTCTCGACGGCGACCTGGCCCTCGTCGGGCGCGGGCGCGACGCGGCGGCGGCGGCTCCGGCTCCGCCGCGAGGGGATGCGGAGCCGCGTGAAGAGGCGGCTCACGCGGCTCCGGTGGAGCGACGTCGGCTTGCTCGTCGGCGGCGGCGCGTCCTCCCAGGCCTTCTGCGGCGGGTCCACGGAGAGGGCCGTCGGCGTCTTGGGCTTGGGGAGCGCCTCCGCGGGCGGCTCGTCCGCCGCGGGCGCCTCCGGGAACCGCAGCGGCCCCCGGAGCCGCCGCGCCTCGGCGGCAGAGAGCGCGTCGCCGACGTTGACCGCCGGCGCGCGGCCCGCGCCGTCGAAGTCGCGCCAGGTCTCGTTGAAGAGCGCGAGCACGCGCCGCGTCGCGTCGGACGCCGAGACGCGGAGGTGTCCGGCGACCGCGGCCACGGACCCGAGCCGCGCCACGTCGCCGAAGGCGCGCAGCGCCGGCGGCGCCGCCGGCTCCTCGAGCGCGTCGAGGGCCGGCGCGAGGTCCCGCGCGGGGCCCGGCGAGCCCGAACCGTCGGCCGCGAAGCGGCCCGGCGTCCGCCGCTCCGGCGACGCCATGGCCATGACGACGGACCCGTCCATGCTCTCCTCGAGGCGGTCCGGCGGCGCGTCGACGGAGGCGACGGACATGTCGAGGCTCGGCGACGCCGACAGCGTCGGGGGCGCCGCCTTCGGGGCGCGCGTCTTCTTCTTCTTGCGCACGTTTTTCGGCTGCGTCGGCGCGACGCTGATGGGCTCCAGCTTCTTGAGCGACGTCGACGCCGGCATATCGCCGAGCCGCCGGGCGGCGAGCGGGTCGCTCGGCGCGCCGAGAGGGCGGAGGACCGCCAGCCCGGGCTCCATGGACATGTCGGGAGCGCTCCGTGTCCAGCGCGCGGGCTGCCGCGTCGGCAAATCTCAACCGTTCGGTGTGAATCTTGCCCTTCAATTGCCGTTGTTGATTGGTCGTGCGGCAAGGCTTCGTCTCGCGCAGTCTTCAGAAAGTTTGTCAGTGGCGTTGTGATTTCAAGGCCTGCCAGCCGCACGACCTATCAACAACGGCAAGTTACGGCGCCTTCTGCATGCCCGGCGCGCCGTGGACGGCCGCGAGGTCCCAGCCCGGCGGGAAGGGCTCCTCGGCCGCGGAGCGCACCTTGCCGCAGGCCGTCGCGCGCGGCTGGAGGCAGAGCTCCGCGCGGTCCACGTTGACGTACGTGTCCGGCGCCTCGAGCGCGTCGAGCACGCGCGGGTTGAACTCCTTCGCGAGGAAGGTCGTGTTCACGTAGGCGCGCCACTCGTTCCACCACCAGCCCGTCATCACGACGATCCAGGGCTTGTGGAACAGGTACTTGACGGGCCCGTGCATCTCGCGGACGTTGAGCTTCACGTGGTCGTACCAGGGCTTGTCGAGCCAGACGAAGTGGGCCATGGACACGTGCTCGTAGGCCTTGGCCCGCACGCCCGACGCCGCGCCGGCGGCGGCGGCGAGCACGGGCGCGAAGCCGTAGGCGCAGTAGGGCGCGCCCATCCAGCCCCGCGACACGGGCCCGTTGTCGCGCTCGCCCGGGAACGCGAGCTGGACGTTGAAGCGCGCGGGCAGGTAGTGGACGGGCACGTCGCTGCGGCCGATGGCGAGGTTGATGAGATCCTGGCCGCCGGACATGTAGCCGCGCGACGCCTCGACGACCCTGGCGCACCACGCGGCCCAGCCCTTCTCGACCATCTTCGCGTTGTTGAAGACCAGCACGCCGTAGTTCGTGCCGTCGCGGAAGGCGAAGCCCGCCGGCGCCGCCTCCTGCAGCGCGGCGCGCGACCGGTTGTCGTAGAAGGCCGGGTAGCCCACGAGAAGCTCGTCGCGGTCGCGCTTGCCGTCCGGGCGGAGCGGGTCGTCGAGCGACCGCTGGGGCGCGTCGGCGTCCCAGCACTCCTTGGGGTAGACGCGGATCATGCCGATGCCCGCGACCTTGGGGAGCTCCTTCAATAACAGGTTGTCCGTCGCGAAGACGTCGTAGTCGATGGCGACCGTGTACGCGTAGCCCCGTTCCGCCAAGATTTCGGGCACGACCATGGGCATGTAGCAGTGGGGCGGCCAGGGCGTCTTGTAGTGGGCGTGGATGTCCGAATTCTGGTAGCGGATCTTGATGATGAGGTCGATGAGCGGGTGGTCGATGACGAGCGTCTCGACGCCGAACTGCTCCTTGGCCGTCGTGAGGCTCCGCGTGTTGACCAAACAGGGCGACGTCTGGTCCGCCTGCCACCAGGGCCCCGTCGTCGCGTCGCGCGGCAGCCGCTTGCAGTGCTGCTCGTTCCAGTCGCCGTCGCCGACGACGAAGAGGCCCGCGTCCGGGTAGAACTGCCTGACGCGGAGCAGCGCGACGAGCGCGGGCTTGAGGCCGAAGCTGTTCGTGCTCACGGCGAAGGCGACGCGGGGGTCGCTGGCTCCTATTCTCAGCAGGAGGAGCAGGCCGAGCGCGCGGGCAGCCCCGGCCATCATCGTCAGCGTCGAGGTGCAATGTCGACACGGCACTTCATCGTAAAAATAGCGGCTTACGACGATGGAATGCGCCCACTCTGAGTCGCCGCGACGGATCCTAGCAACGAGCTCCACGCTCGGATAGAGAGCTCGATACGTCGTGAGCCGTTCGCCGCGTGAGCCGCTCCGTCGCACCATGACCGACGACGGCCGGCGCGGCTCCATCGACGCCTCGCCGCTCGACGCCGCGGCGCCGTCGCCCCTCACGTCCGCCGCCGGCGCCGACGACGAGCTCTACGAGCAGGCCCTCGGTGCGCTGGCGTCGTCCGTGGCGCTGCTGGAGGCGCTCGGGCGGAGGCACGTCGCGCCGTCGCCGGGCCAGCTCGACCGCTCCCGGGCGCTCGCGTCGCGGTGCGCGTCCGCGTCCGAGGACGCGTCGGAGGAGGCGCTCGGCATCCTGGAGAAGCCCAAACCCACGGGGAGCCGCATGGCCGCGTGGAAGCGGCGCGCGGAGCTCGCCATGACGGCCCAGCACATGGCGCGGAAGGCGCACCAGCGCCGCCAGAAGGACCTCGACGACCGCGAGCGGCTGCGCATCGCCGCGGCGTCGTCCATGTCCGGGAAGAAGCCCGAGGAGTACAACGCCGAGGAGGCGCGCGCCAAGGTCCACGGCGACACGCTCGAGCGGTCCCTCGCGCGCGCGGACGCGGCGTGCTGCGGGAAGAAGGCCGCCGCGCCGCGGGAGAAGCGGCGGAAGAAGGGCCGGGGGTACCTCGACCGGAACGCGTCGCAGACGGAGAACATGATGCTCCGCCTCGCGATGATGTCGAGCGCGCGCGAGGCGAGCCGCTTCTCCGTGCACCCGGAGTCGCGGCTCGTGCAGCGCGAGTCCTACGCGATCATCTTGGCCATGCTCTTCACGGTCGTGGAGATGCCGCTGAGCCTGGGCTTCGGCGACGACGCCGTGAACCGCGGGCCCGTCATGCCCGGCGTCCTCTGCGCCCTCGACATGCTCTTCATCGCCGACGTGGCCCTGAACTGCGTGACGGGCGTCCAGGACGGGCCGGAGATCGTCATGCAGCAGCCGCGGATCCTGGCGCGGTATTTGAAGGGGTGGTGCGCGATGGACGTGATCTCGTCGGTGCCCCTGGCGACGCTCGCGGCGCTGAGCTTCGACGTGGGCGCGCTCCGGACTTTGCGTTTGTTGAAGGTTTTCAAGCTCGCGCGATTGGCCAAGGTCACGCGCGTCGGCGAGGTCACGCGGAATCTCGTGGACAGCGGCTTCGTGAACCAGGCCTTCGTGTCGCTGGTTGCTTTGCTCGTCCTCTTCGGCGCGGTGCAGCACTGGCTCGCGTGCCTCTACTGGGCCGTCGCGCGGCGGACGGAGCACGACTGGGGCAAGGACGAGGCGAAAGCCCGGGGCTTCGCGCCGGCGGCGGACCTCGCGGACGAGCCCCTCGGCGCGCGGTTGGTTTTCGCCTACCACTGGGCCGTCTACGCGACCTACGCGGCCGTGCCGAACACGATGGGGACCCTGCGGCTGAAGCCGGCCCAGTCGCTCTACTGCGTCTTCTGCGCGCTCGTGGGCATGCTCTTCATGTCCGTGCTCATCGGCGAGGTCGCGTCGATCCTGGACGACATCCGCATCGAGGACCACGACAAGCAGGCGGCGCTCAAGTCCATCGACGAGTTCATGAACCACCACAACATCGCCTACGAGCTGAGGGCGCGCATCCGGCTCCACTACATCTTCCTCTACAACAACAAGCACACGCGGCGCTTCGACGACATCTTCGCCGTGCTCCCCGCCGAGCTCAAGAGCAAGCTCTCCGTCGGCGTCCGCGTGCCCTATTTGAGGCGGACGTCCTGCTTCGTCGACCTCCGGCCGACGTGCGTGTCCGCGGTCGCGTCGGCGATGGTCACGACGCACTACGCGCCCATGGACCTCGTCTTCTCCCAGTCCGAGGACGCCGACGGCGTCCGCTGCATCGCCGACGGCAACGTCTTCCACTTCATCCGGGGCCTGCCCTGGCCCAAGGTCATCGCCGCCACCAAAGTCGACGACACCTTCGGCGAGGAGTGCGTGCTCCTCATGAAGAGCCGCATGTTCGTCTACGGCACGACGCAGCGTCCCGCGGCCTTGACGATTTTCGAGAGCTTTGGGGTGGGAAAACGATGAAAAATCGTGACCGACGCACTTGGTAGGCACGATGGCGCACGTCCACTGCGAGATCTTCTGCCTGCCGGCCTTCGAGGTCGACGTGCTGGGCCACCAGTACCCGACGTTCAACCCGTCGGTCTACGCGTCCGCGGAGCGCAAGCTCGCCGCGCTGCAGCTCGCGCTCACGCGCCACATCCTCGCGCCGCGGCTCCACGACTTCGTCGTGCGCTGGAAGCGGCGGCACGAGCCCGCGCCGCGGCCCGGCTTCTCCCGGCTGGGGTCGCAGTCCATGCACGACATGGGGTCCTTCATCTCCAAGCAGGCGCGCCAGCTCTCCGTCCGCGTCGCGCCCCTCGTCATGGGGGGGCAGAAGCCGCCCGCGAAGCTCGCGCCGCTCGAGAGCACCGCCGAGCACTCACAAACACACACGTACACGCGCACATCCGGGGACTAAGTCGATATAAGGCGATATGTTACAGGGGACCCTCGGCCGCCTCGGCGCCGTCGTCCGCGTCGGACGCGCGGCGCGGCGCGGCGGGCGACGCCGGCGCTTCGTCGGCCTGGCGCGCCGCGAGGCGGCCCTGCTCGCGGAGCGGCCGGAGCTGCGTCCGCGCGTGGGCGATGGACTCCTCGGTCATGGCCGTGATGGGCGCGAAGACGAGGCGGTCCTCGAGGCCCGCGCGCCGGTCTCTTGGCCGCGCGGCGACGTCGAGCACGTTCACCTTGCACATGCCCCAGTGGCCGCGCGCGATCTCCCCCAGCAGCTGCGTCCGGCTCCAGCGCGCGTCGCCCCAGAAGCAGTAGACCGTGCCCCCAAAGGGCTCCGCGTCCGCCGGCGGCGGCGCCGTCTGCGTCGCCGACTCCGCGCCCGGCGGCGGCGGCTCCGGCGCCGCGGCGTCCGGCGGCGGCGGCGGCGGCGGCGCGGGCTCCGGCGCGTCGAGCTCCGCGGGCGCGTCGTCCTCGTCCGAGTCCCCGGACTCGTCCTCGTCCTCGTCCTCGCCTCCTCCTCGTCCTCGGAGTCGACGCCGAAGAGGCTCGACGGCTCGAGCGCGAGGTTCTCCGGCTTCACCGCCAGGACCCGGCCCGCGTCCGCGTCCGTCGTCGCGAGCACGACCTGCCAGCGGCCCTGGCGCGCCGACAGCACGACGGCGAGGCGGCCGTTCAGGCGCGCAGCGCTCGTGAGGCCCCGGAGCCGCACGCGCTGGCCCGGCCCGAGCCGCGCGTCGCCCGGCGGCGCCGACTCGTCGTCGACGGTCGACGTCTCCGCGGCGTCGTCGTCGCGGATGCGCTTCTTCGACCCGGGCGGGTCGCGGCAGCGCGCCGCGAGGCGCGCGGCGAGGAAGAGGGCCTCGTCCAGCGTCTCCACGACCTTGTAGCCCGCCGCGCCGCCCGCGCCGAGGACGAGGCATCGGACGACCGACCGCTCGTCGCAGGGGCCTCCCACGTGGTGCACGACGGCCACGCGCTCCGCGGCGCGGGCCCAGGTCGCGCCGCGCGCGGAGCGCACCTTGGCCAGCGCCGCCGCGCGCGCCCGCGACGCGCGGGGCGCGTCGTTGAAGGATGGCGGTAAAGGCCGCGCGAGGTTGACGGCCGCGACGTGGTCGTCGCCGCACGTCCGCGGCAGGAGCGCGCCGCGCGGGTCCACCTCGGCGAGCACGACGGTTGCTGGGGCTGTTAAGGCTTGGAACGCGGCCAGCAGCGCGTCCTCGTCGTCCGCGGCGACGTCCGCCAGCGAGCCGCGGCCCGTGACCTTCAACCGCTTCCCGCGGAGCACGACCATTAAACCGCCGTCCGCCATGGACCGCAGGCGCCGCAGGGAAGCTTCCGAGTCGAGCTCCAGCGCGAACAGGCCGTCGTCGTCCTCGACGCCCGTGATGAGGTAGGCCCCGCCGGACCAGTGCTCGTACGACGACGCGCGCCGCAAACTCCGCGGCATCGAACCCAGCTGCGCGGCGAGCTCCGCGGTGAATTCCGCCCCCGCGCCGATGACGCAGCCCTCGTCGATCAAGCTCGCGATCTCGACGCCCGTGAAGGACTGCATGAGCTCGTGGCGCGTCGGCGGCGGGCACGTGTAGGGTTGTTTGCAGACGTTGCAGTCGTGCTGCCGCTGGTCCTCGCCGTGGAACATGGGGTGCGTCGGCTGGGACACGAGCACCATGCGCTGCCAGCGGCGCAGGCAGTCGAGGTGGACCCACTTCTGGCCGCCCTTGCAGGCGCAGGGACTGATCAATTCGCCCTCCTCCTCGCCGTCGAAGCAGTAGCGGCAGAGCTTCTCCTCGCCGTCGTCGCCGTCTTGTGGTGGCGGCGGCGGCGGCGCGGCCGCGGGCGGCGGCGGCGGCGCCGCGGTCGCGGCGGCCGGCGGCGGCGGCGGCGGGGCATCGGGGACCGCCGCTCCCGGCGGCGGGGCGTCCGATCCAGCGTCTGCCATGCTCGTTGGCTGTGGAGAGATTCTCGAGGCCTCGGCACGATCGAGCGTCGATCCGCGGCGCTGGGGGGGGTCTCTCGAGCTCCGCGAGCAGCGGCGCCGGGAGACGACGCAAGCGGCCCCGCGGCGCAAGCGTTTTGGACGAGGTTCGTGCCAGACCTCTCTGGTTACATCCGCACACACACGCGAGAAGGCACGATCCTCCCGACAGGACACAAGTTCGACGGCGAGATGCTCCAGCTCCGCGACGCGAGGAAGCGCCGCGCGGACGACGTCACACTCGCGGCGGTGGGTCGCGCGGGGGCCTTCGTGGACGAGCAGCTCGAGGGCCGCGCGGGCCTCGGTGACGGCCGACCTCGCCGCCGGCCAATTCGCCGTAGAGGTGCTCCCTGAGGCCGTTGTGGAGACTCCGTGGTAACACGGGCATGAAGCCCGATGGGCCGGTTCAGCCCGCCGACGGCTCCCTGGGCCGCCCCCGGACCCTGGCCGACGGAGGCGTTTCTTCGTCTTCCTGACGGCGACCTGCACGGCCCTGAGCAACGCCGCGCATGTGTATAGGTCGACAACGTCGTCTTCATATCGCCGCTCCATTCACTCACGCGCGCGTGCAAGCCCGGCTGCTACGTCGCCGTCGGCAAGCCACCACACCCGCAAACTTGAAACTACGACCCCTCCTTAGGCTTCGCGCCGTCGCCTCCGCGGAGCCGCGCGAGGACGTCGTCGACGTCCGCCGCGTGGAGGCCGTGCGCGAAGAAGACGAGCGTCGTCCAGACCGACACCTGGCTGACGGGCGCGAGGACGTGGAGGTGGAGGTGGTCCACGCTGTTAAACGGCCGGCGATGGAAGCGGAGCCAGTAGTCGTTGGCCTTGAACGCGTCGGGCTTCTCGCGCGCGCAGATGTCGAGCGCGATGCGCTTGAGGTCCTCGACGACCGGCAAATCCTCGGGTCCCAGCGCGTCCGGGTCCTGGAGGAGGCGCCGCTTCGGGATGACGAGGCCCGCGAGCGGCGCGTAGGGCTTGATGTTGCGGAACGCGAAGTAGGTCTCGTCCTCGTGGAGCACGCGCACGGGCTGCTCGCGGCGCAGCAATTTGCCGAAGACCGTGGGATTCTTCTCGATGTCCTCGGCGAGCGTGCTGTAGCGCTCCCGCGGCACGATCGAGCGCTGGCAGCCGAAGGCGCGGAACATCTCCGGCAGCGTCGACGCCCACAGGCCCAGGGCGAAGGGCGCGCAGAGCAGCACGGCGACGACCCGCCGCGTCCGGCGCATCCAACGCGGAGCAGCGGCGCGCGGCGGAGAGGCACGCGGAGCGCAGCGCGCGGCGCACAACGCGCGCACCGCGGACACCGACGGCGTCGGCAGGCGCCGCGAGAGCTATTGCCACAAAACTTCAATTTTGTAATGTTTACGTCAACAACCGCCGTCTCCGGGCAGCCATCCTCCGTGTTCGTGCTCTCCGAGCGCCGAGACGCGGCCGTCGTCCGGGGAGCGCGCTTCACGAACCACCGTCTCCGCGGGCAGCCATCCTCCGTCTCCCGTGCTCTGCGACCGTCGTCCGTGACAGCGCGTCGACGGCAACCATGCCGCTGCCCGGGCGCCCCCTCCAGTACGGCGAGCTGCCGACGAATTCCATCTACCACCGGCCGACGCTGCGCCACCCGCTGCACCCCGCGCGCCCGGCGACGCACGTGAGCCGCGGCGCCCGGGCCCGCGCGCGCATCGCCAAGTCGGGCCTGCGCCGGCGGTGCTACGTGCCCGAGCACCGGCGGAGCCGCGCCGACGCCGCGAAGACGCTGGTGCTCGAGCCGCGGCCCGGCGCGGTGCCCGCGGCCGCGCGCGAAAAATACTGCGCCATGTGCGCGAGCCCGGGCCGGGCCCCGTCCGCGAGCGCCGCCGCGGACTACGACGCCGCCTTCGAGTGGCGCCACACGGGCGTCGAGCTCCGAAGCCGCGTCGACTGCCTCAGCGCGCTGGCGGAATGCGGCGACAAGCAGTGCGGCTGCTACCGCCTGGGCGCCTTCGGCGACTCGCGGGAGGTCTTCAGCACGGCCGTCGCGCTGGAGGCGCAGCGCCGGTTCCCGAGCTTCGTGCCCGGGCGCCACGCGGGCGCGCTGCGCTACGTGTCCGTCGGCTGCGGCTTTCTCCTGTCGGACTGGGAGGTGCTCACGCGGCTCTTGGGCTGCGGCTACCGCGTCGAGTCCGCGGCGCTCGTCGACACGCTCTACGGGTCGCGCGACACGCGCGCGACGGCCGCGCTCCAGCAGCTCGCGGACTGGGTCCACGGCGCGCAGCGCGGCGGGCCCGAGGCGTCCGTCGTCGCCTACGCGTCGCTCGCCGCGTTCGGCGCCGCGACGGCCAACTGGTGCCACCTCTTCGTGCAGATGGACGCGTCGGACATCGACGGCGAGACCGCGCTGGACCTCGCGTGCCGGACCCTCGCGCCGGGCGGCGTCTACGCGCGCCTCGAGAACCACCAGCGCAAGGGCGCCTTCGCGGGCGCCTGGGCGAAGACTGAGGCGGGCGCCATGGAGCCCGTCGACGACTTCATCTCCAACGCGCGGGCCCACGTCGAGACGGACCGAGAGAGGCGGCGAGAGGCCGACGCCGCGCCGCTACCGCAAACGGCGACGCTCGACGACCTCCTCGCGCGGAGCGGCGCGAGCCTGCGGCGCGAGTGCGACCTCCGGGGCATCGACGCGACGGGCGCGCGCGAGGGCGTCGCGCGGCGCCTCCTCGACGCCCTCGGCGACGGCGCGGCCGGGCCGCCGTCGTCGAAGCTCGCGCGCAAGCTCGGCCGCGACATCGCACGGGCCTATGGCTGATTCAGACCACCGCCGGACCCCGGATTTCGTTCACAACTTAAGGGGGAGGGGAGATCGCACTTTGAGATCGCGGTCGTTCCGGGACCGCCGCCGGACCAACTTGAACCCCGGCTTTCGTTCACAACTTAAGGGGGAGGGGGGGATCACATGCCCTTCTGCCGCTTAGAGAAGAAGGAGAGGCCCTTGGTGCGGCCCTCCGCGGCGCAGAGGCGGCAGGACGGCGGCGGGATGGCCGAGACCGCGGCGGCGATCGCGCTCGCGAGGGCCGGGTGGCCGCAGGGGAGGCAGGCGATGGTGTCCGTCGAGTGGAAGAGCGACTCGCCGCTGAGGCTGCAACTCGGCGAGGCGCCGCCGCCCCGGCCGGCCGCGCCCGCGCAGACGTGCGTGTCGAGATTCGCCAGCGACACGCACATGTTGCACTTCATGCAGTGGTGGAAGTCGATGCCGAGGCCGTGGCCCCGGCGGCAGACGTTGCAGAAGGGGCAGTGGTACGTCGGGATCATGGACGAGTCGAAGAGCTTGCAGACGCCGCAGTGGTACGCCCCGGCTTTCGTGCCGCAGCCGCCGCAGACCCCCCCGACGGGCCCCCAGACGCCGCAGGCGCCGCAGAGCATCTGCTCGACGCGCGCCGACTCCATGGCCTTGCCGCAGCCCGCGGCGTCGTGGCACTTGCGGCAGCAGACCGTCGCGCCGCAGCAGGGCGCGCGGACGCGCGTCGTGTGGCCGTAGTGCGGGCACGGCGCCATGGGCTTCGGCGGCGTCGCGGGCGGCGGCGGCGGCGGGTTCGCGCCGAGGAGCGGCGGCGGCGGCACGCGCTGCGTCGAGCCGAGCTCGTGGTCGAGCCACTCGCGGAACTTGGTGCGCTTCGCGACGTCGCACATCGTCGCCAAGACGTGGCGCGCGTGCTCCGGGGCTAAATGATTGACCTCCATGCGGATCGTCTTCGCCAACACGTCCGCCGGCCGGCTCCCGATGACTAGCCCCACGAGCACGCCGAGCTCGCAGTCGTCGAAGCGCGCCAACGCCGGGAAGATCTGGTCCTCCTCGCGCATCATGTGCTCGCACAGCCGCTCCTTCAACGACACGAGCACCGCGACCGTCTCCCGCGTCACGCCCCGGGCCGACGCCTCGACGACCGCGGCCTCGCAGGCCTGCATGGCGTTGGCCTCCTCGATGTGCTCGTCGGCCGCCTCCGCCGCTAAGGAGCAGCCCTTGCGCGCGAGCGCGGGGAAGATGAAGTCGTCCTCCGCGGACGAGTGGGAGCTGAAGACGGCGTCGAAGTCCCTGTAGCGCCGCTCGAGGGCGTGGAGGCCCTCGGCGTACCGGCCCATGCCCGCCAAACCGCTCGCGAGCTGGCACATGGACTCGAGCTCGAAGCGCATCGCCCGGTGGAGCAGCGTGATCTCGACGAGCGGGCTCCGCGACACGATCTCCTTGCGCTTGCGGCTCGGGGCGGCGCGGGCCCTCATCTCGCCGGGGTTGCCGCGGCGCGACGTCTTTGGGTGTGTCTGGGCGCCCGCCCCGGCGTGCGGAGACGAGCTGAACGCGGGTGAGAGTGGGAAGTGGCCGCCGTCGACGGGATCGACGCGCCCCGCTCGAATTCGGCGCGGCGTTTATGGGTGTGGGTGTTGGGGCGGTGTCGAGGGCGCCCCCGCACGGCCGAAATCGGCTGTGCAGGCCAAGTTGACGAAACACGGACGCGCGGCTCGCAGGCGGCGACGGCAGTCAAGTCCGGGCAAAGGCCTAAATAGAGCATGCACGTGCCTCCTTAAGGAAGCGGGCTTCGATGCAACTTTAGCCTAACCTTTGAATTTACCCTCGTCTCGAACCTGAACGGCCTAGCACAGCCGACTCGGTACGTCAAATACCCACTTAAAACCCCCGCCGTTTCGCCAGGTCCTCGAGCGCCGCGTCGACGTCGGCCGCGCGCAGCTCCGGCGCGGCGGCGACGGGCAGGTCGCGCGGCGGCCCGCGCTCGCCCGCGAGGCCCGCGGCGGCCAACAGCGCGTCGACCTCGGTCCGCGCCAGCGGCCGGGCGGCGCCGACGGGCAGGTCGCCGAGCTCGAGGGGCCCGACGCGGTCGCGGTGGAGCGCCGTCACCGAGAGACCCGCGCGCTCCGCGAGCCTCCGGACCTGGCGGTTGCGGCCCTCGGCGATGACGACCGCGAGCGTCGCGGTCGCCGCGCGCCGCGCCTCGATAGACACCTCCGCCGGCGCCGTGCGGACGCGCTCGCGCGTGTGCGGCGTGACGTCGTCGAGCGGCTCCGCCAGCGACCGCAGCGCCCGCTCGCCCGCGGCGCCCGCCGGCACGCCGGCGACGTCGAGGACGTAGGCCTTGGTCGTGGTGCCGGCGGAGATGAGCCGCTTGCTCACGGCGCCGTCGTCCGTGAAGAGCAGCAGCCCCGTCGTGTCCTTGTCGAGCCGGCCGACGGGGCCGAGATCCGGGAACCCGTCGGGCAGCACATCGAAGACCGTCGTCGCCCGGCCCGACGCGTCGCGCTGCGTCACGCAGCCGAGGGGCTTGTGGAACATGAAGTAGTAGTGCCGCCGCTTCGCGAAGGACTCGCGCCGGCTCGTCGCCGACGCTTCGCCGTTCCAGGGCCGCGCGCATCGGCCGGCGCGCGCGCCGCGCGCGGTCTTGCGCACCTTGCGCGTCGCCAGGCCCGTGAGCCGTGCGAGCGTCGTCGCCGTCGCCGCCGACGGGTAGGGCACGAGCGAGCGCTGGATGCGCGAATCGGAAAGCAGCTCCTGCGGGTAGCGCTGCGCCGCCGCCAGCCAGCGCCGCCGCCGCCGCCAGCGCGCGACGATCGCGGCTGCTGTCGCCGCGAGCGCCGCCGCGAGCGCTGCGCGCGCGAGCGTCGGCGTCGTCGAGAGCATACGCTGGACGGTGCTAGCTCCAGCTACGCTGGGCCCTGCCGCTCCATCATCATCATCATCTCCCAAAACTCTCTGTGGCAAGAGCTCGATGGAGCGCGCGCGCGACGGAGACGACTTCGGGCGCGACCGGCGCGACGACAGGCGCAGCTCGCGTAGTCGCGAGCGGAGACGCAGCCGCTCGCGCAGCCGCGACCGGCGCGAGCGGAGGCGGAGCCACGACCGCAGCCGTAGAGATCACAGAGACCGCAGCCGCGACCGCAGCCGTGGAGACCGCAGCCGTGGAGACCGCAGCCGCGGCGACCGCGACCGGAGCCGCAGCCGCGGCGACCGCGACCGGAGCCGCGGCGACCGGAGCCGCGACCGGCGCGACGGCTCGCGGGACCGCGACCGCCGCGCGGACGACGCGTACGGCTTCCGGCGCCGCTCGCCGCCGCCGCGCCGCGCGCCGCCGCCGCCGCGCCGCGCGTCGCCGCCGCGCCGCGCGCCGCCGCCGCCCGTCGACGACGAGCGCTTCCGCCCGCGCGGCGACGGACCGAAGCGCCTGCGGCCGAACGCGAAGTCCTTCGCCGGGTTCCTCACGTCCGTCGTGAGCTCCCGCGAGCGCGAGGAC
This sequence comes from Aureococcus anophagefferens, assembly GCF_000186865.1. NCBI lineage: Eukaryota > Pelagophyceae > Pelagomonadales > Pelagomonadaceae > Aureococcus > Aureococcus anophagefferens. The sequence goes on from NW_008705608.1 coordinate 114,787, forward strand.
CGCGAGCTCCGCCAGGCGGCGGACGCGCGCCTGGCGGAGCTCGAGTTCGGCGACCGCGACTTCCACAGCGCGTAAGGTTTTCTTCGCGGGCTGTAAAGGGTGGTGTTGTGGGTGGATAAGGCGTCCGGCGAGCGCGGGACGACGGCGGTACGCGTCGGCCGCACCATCCGCCCATCGAGGCGGGTGTGGAAGGCGCGGGCGCGTGCGGGTCGACGTCGCACGTGAAGTACGCGTCGCTCGCACTGCTCGCACTGAAAGTTGAAGCCGATATTGACTTGGGAGAGCTCTTCGATGGTCTCTCAGTAGACGCGAATCCACTAGCATGGCGCGCCTGTATGACTACAGCAAATGGGACAAAATCGACACGGACGACGCGAGCAGCAGCGACGACGACGACGGCGAGGTCGTGATAGAGAACGACTGGGCGGAGGAAGACCGGCCGCCGCCGCAAACGGTGACCGACGTCGCCGCGCTCGCGGACGCCGACGACCGCCGGCCGCCGCCGCCGCCGGAGCCCGTCCCGAACGTCGTGCACGGGCCGGAGCTGCCGCCGCCGCCGCCGCCGCCGCCGCCGCTGCCGCGTTGGGAGGTCGACGGCCTGCCGGCGACGCTCGTCGAGTGCGAGGCGTGCGACGTCGAGAATGAGAACGCGCGCGGCGAGCTCGAGGAGCTCTGCCGCGGCTTCCTCTGGGTGCCCGGCATCCGCGGGTCCCAGCGCGGGGGCTTCGCGCCGCCGGCGATCCGCGTCGAGACGGGCCCGGTCGCGGCCGCGGGCGCCGTCGCCTTCGCGACGCGCGCGCCGGACCGCCTGCCGTCCTCGAAGAAGGACGCCACCCGGCTCGCCTTCGCGGCGGCGCTGCCGCACGTGCGCGCGCGCATGGCGGGCGTGCCGCCGCTCGAGGGCACGAAGAAGCAAAAGGCGGCGGCGCGCGCCGCGGCGACGCCGCGGACGCGGCTCGAGCTCGCGGGCGCGGCGCTCGGCTGGGACGCGCCGGAGTTCGAGGGGAAGACGTGCCGCTGGGGCAAGGCGGACGCGCGCCGCTCCTCGACGGCGCCGAACAACCGCGAGGGCGGCGACGTCGCGCAGCTCGCGGCGCTCGTCGCTCTGCGCGCGATGGAGGCCGACTACGGCGCGGGCGGCGCGGCCGTCGTCGACGCCTTCGTCCGCCAGGCGCAGGCGCCACCCGAGCCGGTGCGCGCGCCGCCGCAGGACGGGGGCGTCGAGGAGGCCAAGGAGGAGCCGCCGCCGCGCGCGACCGCGGCGCGCGCGGCGCGCCCGCCCCCAGTCGGCGGCGGCTCGTCGGTGCTCGACGTCGCGGCGCGCTGCTGCGGCGGCGACGAAGACGCGGGCAAGGGCCGCAACAAGGGCGGGCGGCCCATGAGCGACGACGAGATCGAGCGGTTCCGCGCGGCCGTCGTCGGCCTCGAGGTCGCCTGGGGCGCGGACTCGCGCGGCGTCGTCGAGGGCGTCGAGCGGCCCGCGGACGAGCTTCGCGTGCGAGGCTTCGGGTCCGCGGGCGAGGCGCCGACGGTCGCGGCGTGGTGGGAGGCCGTCGGCGGCGGCGAGAAGTTCGGCGTCAAGGCCGCGGCGACGGCGCTCGGGAGCGGCGACGGCGACAAACTCGCGGCGGAGCTCTGCCGGCGCCGCAAGCTCAGATTCCCGGCGTTCCCCTGCCTGGCCATCGCCGGCGGCTCCCTCGTGCCCCTGGAGCTCGCGACTCTCGTCGACGGGGGAGCGCCGGTGGACGAGGACGACGACGCGGCCGCGCGGCGCGCGGCCGCCGCGGAGGCGCGCGCCGCGGCCGACGACGCGGCCGCCGCGGGGGCCGCGGCGCTCGCGGCGCGGGTCGTGCTGTGCCTGCGCGCGGGCCGCGGCCGCGTGAACCTGTCGCAGTTCGCGGACGCGCTCCGCGACCGCGGCTTCGCGGCCCTTCCGGGGACGCGCGGCCGCCGCCGGCAGCTCGAGGGGCTCGCGGCCGCGTCGGGCGGCGCGTTCGCGGTCGTCGCCGACGCCGCGTCCGCGTGCTGGGTCGAGCTCGGCGACGGCCAGGACTACGCGGCGCCGCCGCCGATCGCCGCGCCGCCGCCGCCGGCCGCCGTGTTGCCGCCGCCGGCCGCCGCGCCGCCCGTGCCGCCGCCGCCGGCCGCCTTCGCCGCGCCGGTCGTCGCGCCGCCGCCGCCGGCCGCGCCGTTGCCGCCGCCGGCCGCGGGCGCGGAGGACTGGCTCGGCGACGAGGACGAGGACCTGGGCGCCGTCCCCGGCGGCGCGCTCGAGCGGCTCCGGACCATCGGCTGGGGCGACGCGGCCTTCGACGCGGCCGCCGCGACGCACCGCGCCGACGAGCCGGAACGCATCCTCAAGTTCCACCAGCTCCTGGGCGCGGAGCGGCACCGGGCGGGCGTCGAGCCCCACGACGACGCCTGCGCGTGCTTTTGGCTCCGCGTCGACGGCGTGGGCTTCCACAACTGGAGCCCGCGGCGCGGCGTGACGATGCCCTACGACGGCCGCGTCCACGGCGCCTTCGTCGCCGCGGCGCGCCGCGCCGTCGCCGACTTCCGCCGCCACGGCCTCGATCCCCTCGCCGCCTTCACGGAGAGCGACGAGATCACGTTCTTATTTCGGGGCCCGGCGACCACGGCCGGCGGCGCGTCGGACCCGCGGCGCCGCCTCGAGACCTTCGCCGCGGCCGTCTTCACGTCGGCCTTCGCCGCGGCGCTCCCGGGAGAGATGACGGACGGGGGCAACGACGGCTTCTTCGACGCGCGATCGTTCGCGGCCTCGTCGAACGCCGCGGGCCTCGCGGCGCTCGTCTGGCGGCGCCTCGACACGACGCGCAACGCGAGCTCCCAGGCGCTCCGCCACCTGCACGACGTCACGATCTGTGTGGAAATCAAATCTTCAACCCGACTTCAATGTGCGCGTAATTGAACGGATTGCGCCGGAATCTTCGGCTGAGCTTCGAGAGCTCGACGAGAGCAATCGATTCGTCCAAAAGTCAGCCGAATCGACCTCGATTTGACCGAGCTCGAGAGTTCTGAAGTTTGGTGGGGATAACCCAGCTCACTGGTTGATTTCCACACAGGTCACGATCACGCCGGGCAACCACAAAGAGCAGCGCGGGCGCCTCGCGGCCCTCGGGACGCCGTGGGCGTCGCTGCCGCCGGAGCTCCGCTACGGCACGCTCCTCCTCGCCGGCGACGACCGCACCCACAACGTGCGCCTCCGCGTGCCGCGCACGGCCGACGAGGCGCGCGTCCTCGACCGCGCGGTCTTCGACGAGCAGCGCTGGACCGACGCGCTCCACGGACCGCACCCGCGAGCGCGCGTCTAGTCGGAAGAGTCGGCATCTAAGTTCGTCGCTTCTTACTTGAATCTTAGTCGTGCGCCTCTTCCTGCGCCTGCGCGAGCGCCGCCGCTGCCGCTTCCTCGTGCGGTGGCCCGACGACCATCATGAGCAGTGGCTCGGACCAATTTTCGCCCTCCGGCTTCTCCTTATGCCGCAAGTTGCACAACTTTTCGTCATCGAGGATGAGGCGCCCGTCAAATATCAGTTGAGCATCTGCGGGACACGATTCGCCCCTTGGCGTTTTGCGTAGTTTGTCGTAGATACCTCGAACAGAACGATTGCAGTTCTCCAAAATGATCAACTCAGGGCCACTGGGAATCAAGCGCAGATGCATGATTCGCATGCGTGGTAGCACGTCTAGCTTTGGCAAACGCAGTTTGAGCTGATTTATGGTCTGCGGACAACAACTCGCGCACGGGTTGAGCTCGAATGTGGGAGGGGGGTGAACTAAATCAACACGCAGACGCTTGAGCTTCGGACATCTGTCTGGAAGGAGCAGAAGCAGCGGCTTCGCCACAGAGCATTGTCGCAAGTCAAGGTGAACAAGCCCGCTGTAAAATCGCGTCGCACATTCGAATGCCGTGTCCGCTGACGCGAACGCGTCGCTGCCACAGCCGGATACACCGAGGAGCCGGCGCAACGATCCCACCGATTCTTTCTGCGCGCGGAACCGGCGCATGTCTTGGCAGAATGTGCGGTCGAGACAAGCAACCGAGGCCGCGACATCGAGATGCGCAGCGATAAAATCGAGGACCGAAATGGGTCTCAACAGCCGATCATCTTTTGGCACGAGGCGCGCGGAGCGCGCGGGGGGCGCGGGGGGCGCGGCCTCCTTGTCCTTGAGCGTCGTCACCATGCCGCCGCGCGCCTGTTGCCCGCGGGGTGTGCCTGCAAGATGATGTTCAACCTATAGCCGACTGCGTACGCCTCTGCGTCGTGCGGCGCTTCATGCGGCTTCCACTTCTACCGCAAGCCCTTACTCGGGCGCGAACGCGCGCTGGAGGTCCTGATGCAGCGGCCCAGGCTCGCGGTGCGCGCGTTCCGTCGCCCGCCAGCCCTCGATCTCGTCGGCGGACGACGGCCCCGGCGGGACGTCTAGAGTCGGTAACGAAACGAAAACTGGGAAGCCCCTTCCCCGCCCTAGACGAGGCCCGAGCCGTCGTCGAGGTCGAGGTCGTCCTTGGCGCAGAGGGGCTCGACCTCCTCGCCGCAGAACTCGGCGAAGTGCTTCGCGAGGCCCGTGGCCACGGCGAGGCGGTGGAGCCTCGCGCGGAGCTCGTCGAACACGCCGGGCTTGCGGGGCTTGTCCTTGCTCGTCAGGTGGTCGTCCTGGGCGTCGACGTCCGGCGGCTTGTAGAGCTTGAGCGCGAGGGACGAGAGGACGACGCTCAGGCTCGAGAAGACCATGCACGCGGCCGCGGCGGCCGGCGGGAGCCGCGCGCGCGTCGCCGGGTAGAAGGCGCCCGCGGCGACGGGGATGAGGACCATGTTGTAGCACGAGGCCCACAGGAAGTTGAGCTTGATGCGCGTGTAGACCGTCTTCGCCAGGTGCAGCGACACGACGACGTCGCGGAGGTCGTTTTTCACCAAAACGACGTCCGCGGCCTCGATGGCCACGCGCGTGCCGTTGCCGATGGCGATGCCCACGTCGGCCTGGGCCAGCGCCGGCGAGTCGTTGATGCCGTCGCCGACCATGGCGACGCCCCGGTGCACGCGCTGCAGATCCGCGACGCACCGCTTCTTCTCCGCCGGCAGCGCGCCCGCGCGGACGCGCGCGGGCCGCAGCCCCAGGTCCTCGGCGACGGCGAAGGCCGTCGCCTCGTGGTCCCCCGTGAGCATCCAGACGTCGACGCCGCGCCGCCGCAGCGCCCGCAGCACCGCGCGCGCCTCGGGCCGCGGCGCGTCCGCGACGGCCACCGCGCCGACCACCGAGCCGTCGAGCGCGACGAAGACGGCCGTCTTCGCCGCGCGCCGCCAGCCGGCGACGGCGTTCCGCAGGTCCGGGTCGTCCAACCCCCGCTCGTCGACGCCCGCGTCCCGCATGAGGCCCAGCGAGCCCACGGCGAGCGCCCGGCCGTCGGCCAGCGCGCAGACGACGCCCTTGCCCTCGCGGTCCTCGGCGTTCGACACGGGCTCCGTGCCCAGCTTGCGCACCGCCGCGGCGTCGATCAGCGCCTTGGCGATGGGGTGCGCCGAGTGCTGCTCCGCGGCCGCCGCGAGCGCCAAGACGCGGTTCTTCGCGACGGAGCCCAGCGCGAACTCGCCCGCGAGCTCCGGCTGGCCCGTCGTCAGCGTGCCCGTCTTGTCGAGGACGACGCAGGACACGGCCTGGGCCGCCTCGAGCACGGCGCCGCCCTTGACGAGCACGCCGTGCCGCGCGCCGACGCCCGTGCCGACCATGACCGCCGTCGGCGTCGCGAGGCCCAACGCGCAGGGGCACGCGACGACGACGACGGACACCGCAAAGAGCAGCGCGAAGAGGAACGGGTCCCGCTCGTCGAGCCAGGCGTCGGGCATGGCGCCGCTCCGCGCGTAGGCGTACCAGCCGAGGAACGTGCAGGACCCGCAGAGGACGATGAACGGCGTGAACTTGGACGCGACGGCGTCGGCAAAGTGCTGCACGGGCGCCTTGTTGAGCTGGGCGTCCTCGACGAGCTTGGCGATCTGGGCGACGGCGCTGTCGCCGCCCGTGCGCTCGACGACGACGGCGAAGGCCCGGCCGCGGTTCACCGCGGACGCGAAGACGGCGGCGCCGCGCTTCTTCTTGACGGCCGCGAACTCGCCCGTGATGGCGCTCTCGTCGACGTGGGCCGCGCCCTCGGCGCCGGCGAAGGCGCCCTCGTCCTCGACGAGCACGACCAGACCGTCCGCGGGCACGGCCTCGCCGGGGAGCACGCGCGCGACGTCGCCCTTGCGGAGCGCGTCCGCGGGGACCGTCGACGCCGCGGACTTGGCCGCCTCCGCGCGGAAGGCCCGCTCCAGCGCGGGCACGCCCGGGTCGCCCGGCGGCGCCTTCAGCAGCGCCTGGGCGGCCCGGGCCATGGCCTCGCCGCCGCCGAGGAGCTTCGCGTCCGTCGGCCGCAGGGCCAACAACGCCCCCACCGCGTCGGACGTCTTCATCTTCGCGCGCGCCTCGAGGAACTTGCCCAGGCTCACGAAGGTGATGAGCATGGCCGCCGTGTCAAATAGTAAATGCTCGTGGGACGCGTCGAAGAGGCAGCAGTCCACCAGGGACGCGCACGAGTACGCGAAGACGAGCGACGTCGCCAGCACCACCAGCAGGTCCATGCCCAGGTTGCCCACGCGCACGCCGCGCCACGCGGAAACATAAAACCGCGCGGCCACAAAGACCTGGATCGCGCCGCCGCAGCCCGCGGCGACGGCGGCGACGCGCGTCATCTTGCCGTGGCAGGCCACGGGATGCGCCTGAGCAGCACAAGGGTGATGCAACGTCGCTTCAACGTGAGTGTTCCGCGCGCGCGCGTTTCGGAAACAGCACCCACGCTTCGAGAGCGCTCCGAGAGATGATCGCTCGTCCAAAAATCAGCCGAAACGAGTGGAAATCGGCCGAGAGAGGAGCCTTTGAAGTTGGGAATTTCGCACCCTTTTCCTGCCACGGGATGCGCCCAGAAGTCGCGCGTCGCCGCCATCGCCGCGAACCACTTCGACAGCACGATGGGCAGCGTCAGCGCGGCGGCGGCGCTCAGCGTGCGCCGCCAGCCCGCGACCTCCGCCGCCGCCGACTCCGCGAGCACGGACTCGTCGCCCGCCGCGACGGACGCGCGGAACCCGAGCGCCTGGACGACCTCGATGAGCTCGCCCGGCCGCAGGGGCCGCCCGGCGAATTTCACGCGCGCCTTGTGGGTCGCGACGGAGACGACGGCGTCGGCGACGCCCGCGAGCTCGCCGAGCGCCTTCTCGACTTTCGAGGAGCACGCCGCGCACGACATGCCCTCCACCCGCAGCACCACACTCCCGTCGCCCCGCGCCGCGTCCGTCTCGCAGACGTCGCAGCCGAATCCCGCCCGCCGCACCGCGCCCGCGATGGCCTCGGCGTCCGCGCGCGCGTCGAAGCGCACGACGCAGCGCTCCGCGAGGTACGCGACGCGGCAGGAGACCACGCCGGGCAACGCCTCGCACGCGGCCTCGCAGGCCTTGGCGTCGCGCGCGGACTTCATGCCCCGGACGCGCAGCTCCGCCTCGCTCGCGGGCGTCGCGCTCTCGAGGAGCGGGCTCACGCCCGCGGCCTCGCCCCGGGGCGGCGGCGCGCCTCGGTCGACGGCCGCGTCGAAGCCGACGCACTCGACCGCGTCGACGCAGGCCGCCTCGTCGACGCCCTCGCCCCAGACCCAGGCCTTGGCCTCCGGGTAGGACACCTCCGCGCGGCGCACGCGGCCCACGGACCGCAGCGCGTTCTGCACCGTCGTGCCGCAGCTCTGCTGGCACATCATGCCCTCGACGCGCAAAACGACGCAGGGCACCTCGCCGAGCTCCATGGCCGCGCGGTCCTTGTCCTGGCTTCCGAGGGCGCCGCGCGTCTGCTCTTCTTCCCCCCGGCCGGCGGCGTCGGCGTTCGCGACGATGTGGGAGGTCGCCGCGCGTCGTCGTCTCGGTCGGTGATGGATCTCCACCGCAGCCGATGATGATGTTCCTCGGCAACTGCACACAACTTTCAAAGGGTTGACACGGACGCCCCACGGGACGCCCCCCTCCGCCGCCGCCGCCCGTCTGTAGACGACCACGACGAAAGATGCTAACGTGCGACGAGTCGCGGTGGGGTGTGCAAAAAAAGCGGCGAGGTGACGACGAAAGCAGGTTGGATGTCGATCGAGGGTGTTCGCGAGCACCGTGACGAGGCGAGGAGGCTTAGAGGCCTCCCGGGAGGCGGAGATGGCGGCCTGTCATTGCGGCCGCCGAGGCGCGTGTCGCGCCGCACCGAGGAATCTCCTCGGCAGGCAGCGCAACAGCGATGGTTGCTCGTCGGCCGGCGGCGGCGCCGCGGCGGCCACCGGTCGCGCCGCGGGCGCCGCCGCGGCCGCGGCGGCTTCGCGGCCCTCCGCGGACGGCGGCGCTGCCTCCACGGCCTCGACGGCCGCCGCTGGCGGCTCGGCGCGCGCCGGCTCGGCGTGCGGCGCCTGCGCCTCGGCGGCCGCGACGGCCGCGGCGGCCGCGGCGCGCGCCGCGGCCGACGAATCCAAGCGCGCCGTCAGGCCGTCCAGCATGGCCCCCAAGCGGCCCTCGTCCAGACCCTGGGGCTGGTACCAGCTCGCGCGCCGCCACTCCGTCCGGACGACGCGGCCCGGCGGTTCGAGCAGCCGCTCGAGGCGCCGCTCGAGGGCGCTGCGCGGCGCTCCGTCGACCTCGTCCTTCGTCTCTTCCACATACTCCCGGTCCGCGGGCAGCGACCGACGGGGCGCGCCGGCGACGTCGCTCCCGCGCACCATTCACCGCCGCGTTGGTCTCACATGCGCACCGTGGCGGTAGAACGCAGTAGAAGGCAGTAAGTAAGGCAGCCCCTCCCTTGGTGTCATATGAGACCCCTACGAATCCGTAGAGCCAATAGTGACCACAAACCCTAGCCAAGATATTTACCCACTGCAACGTCGACGCAACGGCCCTCAGAAGAGGGCGTCGTGCTTCTCCCCGAGCTTCTGCGCGAGGTCGTCGACCTTGCGGCTCGAGGCGAACTTGCCCCGCAGGCCCGGGAGCTTCCGGCGCACGCTCGCGAAGAGCCGCTTCGCGTCGTGGCACCGGCGGACGCGGTCCTCGCGCGCGATGTCCACGGGGCCGGCGACGTCCGCGCGCGTCGCGTTGGCGACGAACTCGCCGTAGAGGTCGAGGGTCGACAACACGCCGGCGAGGGCGAGGGCGACGTGCTTCGGCGCGCGCCGCGCGGCGGCGTCGTCGCCCGGCGCCGCGGCGCCGTGCGCGTCCAGCAGGCCGTCGAGGAGCCGCCCGAGGTCCAGCGCGTCGTCGAGCGTCAGGCTCGTCAGGTCCACGCGCCCGAGGAAGTCGGCGGCGAGGGCGTAGGCGGCGCAGGGCCCGTCGCCGCGGTCCTCGGGCCGCAGCGCGCGGAACGCGGCGCCCGCTCG
>NW_008705608.1:124363-127464 GCF_000186865.1 Aureococcus anophagefferens
TCCGCAGGTGCTCGTCGCGCGGCGCCGCCGTCGGCGCGGCGTCGTCGCGCGTCGCGCCGCCGAAGCGGTCGAAGAAGGCCGTCGTCGAGAGGCGCGCGTCGTCGCGCGGCGCTGCCTCCTTCGCCTCCGGCGGCGGCCGCGCCTCGGCGACGGTCCGCCGCGCGGGCGCCTCGGCGACAATCCGCCGCGCGGGCGCCTCGGCGACGGTCCGCCGCGCGGGCGCCGGCGCGGGGCCGGGCGCCGGCGCCTCGTCGTCCGGCGGGAACGCCTCGGGCGCGTCGCGGGCGCCGGGCGTCGCGCCGCCGCGCCGCGGCGGCGGCGCCTCGGGCGGCTCCGCCGCGGCCTCCTCGACGAAGTCGTGGAAGTCGTCCTCGTAGTCGTCCTTCTTCGCCGGCGCCGCGGGGACGGCCGCCTCGTCGCGCTTCGGCGCCGCGGCGTTCGCCGGCGGCGCGGCGTTCTCGTCGGCTTCGTCGTCCGCGAGCGCGACGGACCACACGGAAACAAAGTTCATGGCGCAGCAGGCGGCGACGGCGCGGTGCGACGCCGCGCGCACGAGCTGCAGCCCGTCCCAGGCCCCGCGGTCCTCGCTCTCGAGGCACCGGAGCTTGGGCGCGTCCCAGGCCCACTGCTTCGCGCCGTGGTCGGTCGCGCAGACGACGGACTTGCCCGACCGGGAGAAGCAGAGCGCTTTGGCGTTGGCGGTCTCCGGCGGCGTGCAGGCGAGCTCGCTCCAGGTCTCCAGGTCGAAGAGGCGCGCGCGCCGGTCGGAGCACGCGGCGGCCAGCACGAACTCGAAGGGCGAGAACTCGAGCCTCGTCGCGCGGCAGGTGCCCGACTTCTCATTCGCGGCGAAGGAGCGCAGCAGCTTCCCCGCCGTCAGGTCCCAGAGCCGGACGAGCCCGTCGCGCCGGCTCGCCGACGCGATCCAGCGGCCGTCGGGCGAGAACTTGAGCGAGTCGACCTCGCCGCCGTGGCCCTTGTACGTCTGGATGCAGGACTTCTTCCGCGCGTCCCAGACGCGCACGGCCTCGTCGGCGCCGCCGGACGCGAGGAAGTCGCCGAAGGGGTGCGTGTGGCAGCAGAGCACCTCGTTGCGGTGGCCGTTGAGCGCGCGCGCGCACCGGCCCTCGGTCAAGTCGTAGAGCCGGACGCTGCCGCCCTGCGCGCCGCTCACGAGCGTGTTCTCCGCGTCGTCGAAGCACAGGCAGCTGATCGGCGACGAGTTGCCGCCCAGGCTCCAGACGTTCTGCGCGCCCGGGTCGCCGGGCCGCAGGCGCCAGACGTTGGCGCGCTTGTCCTCGCCGCCGGAGGCGAGCACCTGGTGGCTCCGCGGGCCCAAAGCGACGCAGGTGACGACGGCCGGCGACGCGACCCACTCGTGGAGCTTCGCCGCGCCCATGGCGGGGTGCGCGGCGCGGGCGCCGACTCCCGCTGCGACGGTTCGCCGCGGTTTATGAGACGCGACGGAGACGGGCAGATGAGCCGGGCTGCCTCTGCTTGAGCCTCAAGTTGAGGGCAACGCTGGCTGCGAGTCGAGTGCTGCAGCAGCCACGAGGCCGCGGTCTGGGCCGCTCTCACGCGACGCCAACGCGCCATGGCCGCCCTGGCCCTCGACCCGTCCTGGGCGTCGGACCTCGCGTCGGACGTCTGGCCGCGCGACGGCGCGCCGGCGCACCGCATCTTCGTCGCCGGCGCCGCGTCGCACGCCGGCAAGTCCACGGTGTGCCTGGGCCTGCTCAGCGCCCTCGCCGAGCGCTGGGGCGCCGGGAGCGTCGCCTACATCAAGCCGGCGACCCAGGACGAGCGGCTCGACGGCGTCGCGCGCTGGTGCGACGCCCGCGGCGTCGCGCGCGTCGCCGGCGCGGACTGCCCGCTCGTCTACTACGCCGGCTTCACGCGCGCGTCCGCGTGCGAATCGACGATTCAACCCGACCTCCATGCGCGCGTAGTCGAATAGTTGACACGCGTCCTTCGGCCGTGCTTCGAGAACTCGATGAGAGTCATCGATTCGTCCGAAAATCAGCCGAATCGACTTCGATGTGCGACCGAGCTCGTTTGGCCCCGACGTCCCGGCTCACCGGTCGATTGGCACGCAGGCGCGCGTTCCTCGACGGGCGCGCGGGGACGTCCGAGGACTGGCTCGACCGCTGCGAGCGCGCCGCGGCGCGCGTCGCCGCGGGCAAGAAGTTCCTCGTCGTCGACGGCGTCGGCTTCCCCGCGGTCGGGAGCATCTGCGGGACGTCGAACGCGGCCGTCGCCGCGCGGCTCCGCGCGCCCGTCGTCGTCGTCGCCAAGAGCGGCGTCGGCGGCGCCGTCGACGCCGTGGACCTCGCGGCGACCTACTTCGAGCACGCCGGCGTGCCCGTCCTCGGCTGCGTGTTGAACAACGCGCCCGCGGAGGGGTTCTACGCGCGCGACGCGGTCCTCGGCCCGCTGTCCGCGCACTTCGCGACGTCGCGGCTGGCGCTCTACGGCGTCGCGCCCGTCTCCGACGCCCTCGCGGGCCTCCGCGACGCCGCGGCGACGGACGCGGGCGTCGACGCGGACGCGGGCGCGGCGCACGTCCGGAAGCACGTCGACGTCGACCGCGCGCTCGCGGACGCGGCGCGCGACCCCTGGAACGCGAAGCGGCGGCCGGCGGCGCCCGCGGACGCCGCGCCGCCCGCGGACGCCGCGGGCCTCCGCGCCGCGATCCAGGCGACGGCCGCGAAGGCGGGCGCGGCGACGGCGCCGGGCAAGTGATGCGCGAAGTAGCCCGCGCGACGAGCGCCCGGCCGGCCCCCACCCATGACGGCCCCGCGGCGGCACCGCGCGCGTTCTCGTGCGCGGCGCCCGGGGCCCGACCAGCGAGGTTAAGCCTGACCTGAGTAGACCACGCCCCTCCCCTGCGGAGAGAGACGTGCGAGAAGCTACCAGGATAGCTTAGGCTACGCTCGAGCCAACCCAGGCCGGGGGGTCCGCAGGCGTCAGCGCTGGCGAGAATCGTTCAACGCCTGGCCATCTTTTCGACCTTCCACGCTCACCGCACACTCGCCACGCGTCATACTCACACCTCGTACCTCTCTCGTAGCCTCCCGGCGTCCCAAACAAGTCCCCCCCCC
>NW_008705608.1:130500-132133 GCF_000186865.1 Aureococcus anophagefferens
AGGTCGTGACGGCCAAGCCCACGCCCGAGCCCTCGGCCGAGCCCACGCCCAACCCCTCGGCCGAGCCCACGGCCAAGCCCACGGACCTGCCCACGGGCCTGCCCACGGCCAATTCCACGGCCAATTCCACGGACCTGCCCACGGCCAAGCCCACGGACCTGCCCACGGGCCTGCCCACGGCCAATTCCACGGGGAACAGTACCAACAGTACCTCGGCTCCCACGACCAGCCCGACGGCCGCCCCCACGGGCGCGCCCACCGCGGCGGGAAACAGTACCAACAGTACCTCGGCTCCCACGACCAGCCCGACGGCCGCCCCCACGGGCGCGCCCACCGCGGCGGGAACCTCGGCTCCCACGACCAGCCCGACGGCCGCCCCCACCGCGGCGGGAACCTCGGCTCCCACGACCAGCCCGACGGCCGCCCCCACGGGCGCGCCCACCGCGGCGGGAACCTCGGCTCCCACGACCAGCCCGACGGCCGCCCCCACGGGCGCGCCGACCTCGGCTCCCACGACCAGCCCGACGGCCGCCCCCACGGGCGCGCCCACCGCGGCGGGAACCTCGGCTCCCACGACCAGCCCGACGGCCGCCCCCACGGGCGCGCCGACCTCGGCTCCCACGACCAGCCCGACGGCCGCCCCCACGGGCGCGCCGACCTCGGCTCCCACGACCAGCCCGACGGCCGCCCCCACGACCAGCCCGACGCCCGCGCCGTCGGTCTCTCCGACGCCCGCGGTGTGGGTTCAGCGCGGCGACGACATCGACGGCGAGGCCGCGGACGACTCTCGGGCAGGTCGGTATCGCTGAGCGCGGACGGCGCGACGCTGGCCGTCGGGGCGTCCGGGAACGACGGCGCCGGCTCCTACGCGGGCCACGCGCGCGTGTTCGCGTGGGACCCCGTCGACGAGACGTGGAAGCAGCGCGGCGACGACATCGACGGCGAGGCCGCGGACGACCGGTCGGGCTACTCGGTGTCGCTGAGCGCGGACGGCACGACGCTGGCCGTCGGGGCGCGCTACAACGACGGCGCCGGCTCCAAGGCGGGCCACGCGCGCGTGTTCGCGTGGGACCCCGTCGACGAGACGTGGGTTCAGCGCGGCGACGACATCGACGGCGAGGCCGCGTACGACGAGTCGGGCTACTCGGTGTCGCTGAGCGCGGACGGCACGGCGCTGGCCGTCGGGGCGCCCAGGAACGGCGGCGCCGGCTTCAACGCGGGCCACGCGCGCGTGTTCGCGTGGGACTCCGTCGACGAGACGTGGAAGCAGCGCGGCGACGACATCGACGGCGAGGCCGCGGGCGACGAGTCGGGCTACTCGGTGTCGCTGAGCGCGGACGGCACGACGCTGGCCGTCGGGGCGCCCTACAACGGCGGCGCCGGCTTCAACGCGGGCCACGCGCGCGTGTTCGCGTGGGACTCCGTCGACGAGACGTGGAAGCAGCGCGGCGACGACATCGACGCCGAGGCCGCGGGCGACGAGTCGGGCTACTCGGTGTCGCTGAGCGCGGACGGCGCGACGCTGGCCGTCGGGGCGTACACGAACGACGGCGCCGGCTCCAACGCGGGCCACGCGCGCGTGTTCGCGTGGGACTCCGACGAGAACGAGTGAAGCAGCGCGGCGAGGACATCG
>NW_008705608.1:132183-132969 GCF_000186865.1 Aureococcus anophagefferens
GTCCGCGGCGGACACCTCGACGACGCGGAAGAGCGACTCGCTCTTGCGCGGCCGGCGGCCGGCGCGCCGGGAGGCGCTCCGCTACGTCTTCGAGTCCTCGGTGCACGCCAAGCGCATGCAAGCCGGCCTCCCACCTCGTGGCCCGCCGGCGGCGTGGTCCGCGGCGGACACCTCGACGACGGCGAAGAGCGACTCGCTCTTGCGCGGCCGGCGGCCGGCGCGCCGGGACCCGCTCCGCTACGTCTTCGAGTCCTCGGTGGCGCGGCGCGGCCGGCGGCCGGCCTCCCGGCCGTCGGCGGACGTGCCTGAAAGGTCTTCAACCCCTGATTCGCGCGCCTCGTCCGTCGATCGTCGCCGCGGAACCGCGTCGATTCCCCCGCAGGCACCCGCAATCTCCACCACGCACGTACTTTCCTGCGGCCTCTCGGACACCCCCCGTGACATCATGATGACGACGTTTCCCCGACTTCTCCTCGCCGCGACCTTCCTGGCGTCGGCGGACGCCTTTGGGTATATCATCCCGCCGGAGACGACCACTACGGCGGCGCCCCCCGTGGAGACGACCACTACGGCGGCGCCCGCCGGAGCGCAGGCGAAGGTGTCGACGTCGCTCTTCATGACGGGGCTCTCGGCCTCGGACGTGAACGAGGACGCGGACGTGCGAGCGGCGTTCAAGGCGACGATCATCTCGTTGGGCGGCTACGACGAGGTGTCGAACATCGTGGCCAAGAGCACGTCGAGCCGGCGGCGGCTCCAGGACGTGGACGACGTGGACGGCGTCGAAGT
>NW_008705608.1:134490-136292 GCF_000186865.1 Aureococcus anophagefferens
ACGATACGTGATTCAGCGCGGCGACGACATCGACGGCGAGGCCGCGGACGACTACTCGGGCTACTCGGTGTCGCTGAGCGCGGACGGCGCGGCGCTGGCCGTCGGGGCGTACGAGAACGACGGCGCCGGCTCCAACGCGGGCCACGCGCGCGTGTTCGCGTGGGACCCCGTCGACGAGACGTGGAAGCAGCGTGGCGACGACATCGACGGTGAGGCCTGGGGCGACCTCTCGGGCATCTCGGTGTCGCTGAGCGCGGACGGCGCGGCGCTGGCCGTCGGGGCGCCCTACAACGGCGGCGCCGGCTACTACGCGGGCCACGCGCGCGTGTTCGCGTGGGACCCCGTCGACGAGACGTGGAAGCAGCGCGGCGGCGACATCGACGGCGAGGCCGCGTACGACGAGTCGGGCCAATCGGTGTCGCTGAGCGCGGACGGCACGACGCTGGCCGTCGGGGCGCGCTACAACGACGGCGCCGGCTCCAACGCGGGCCACGCGCGCGTGTTCGCGTGGGACCCCGTCGACAAGACGTGGATTCAGCGCGGCGGCGACATCGACGGCGAGGCCGCGGACGACTACTCAGGCTACTCGGTGGCGCTGAGCGCGAACGGCACGACGCTGGCCGTCGGGGCGTACGGGAACCACGGCGCCGGCCCCAACGCGGGCCACGCGCACGTGTATTCGATCTCCGCTCCGGCCGGCGGCGACGCGGATGCTTTCACCGGCGCGACGACGATGACCTTCGGCTTCGCGGGCGACGATGGGCCCCACGGAGACGGGCCGGATTGCTCCACGAAGAGGGGACGCGACTCCGAGTCCTGGCACCGGAAAGATGCCCCGACGAAGACCTGCGATTGGGTCGAGAGGAAGCCGACGAAGCGGTGCCGCAAGAAGGGCGCGACGGGCGCGCGGGCCTTGACGGAGTGCGTCCGCGCCTGCGCGTCGTGCCCCTCCGAGGGCGCGTGCGCGGACGACGCCGCGTGGTCGCACATCAACAAGAAGAACAAGAAGCTCGACTGCGTCAGCATCGCGCGGAACCCCGGCCGCCGCTGCGCCTTACCGGGCGCCGCGGCGGCCTGCAAGCAGACCTGCGGTGGGTGCTGAGAGCTTCCCCACTCGCGCGCTACGCAGAAGCAAGCAACCCTGAAGTAAGCGCGGAGGACGCCCAGAGCCGCGCGCGCCGTTCGTCGGGCGCTCGAAACTACGCTTCGGCAACGCGGGGTAGGGGTGTGCTGGTAGCAGTCCCCGAAGTCTTACGGCGCGCCCCCCGTCGCCCGCCAGCCCTCGATGTCGTCGACGGACGACGGCCCCGGCGGGACGATGCCGGGCGCGAGGCACGCGTAGCAGAAGTGGTGGCCGCAGTTCGGGCAGCCGCTCCCGGGCTTGATGTGGTGGCAGGCGTGGCCGTGGGAGTGCGTGATGCGGAAGCCGCAGCGCGGGCAGGCCTTGGACGTGGCGCTCACGAACGCCGCGGTGAGCGCGTCGCCGTCGCCGCCGGTCGCGACGTCCGAGCACTGGACGAGGCGGTGCGCGGGCACCTTGCAGCGCACGCAGGAGGCCCGCTCGCAGTAGGGGCACGTGGCGAAGGGCGGCTCGGCCTCGATGCGGCCCCGGAGCGAGTCGGAGAGGGACCCGAGGAGCGCGGAGCTGCTCCGGGGCGTGCGCGCGGGCTCGCCGACGCCCGCGAGCTCGACGTCGCCCGCGTCCGCCGCGTCCGCCGCGTCGGCGACGTGGACGACCTCGTCGTTGAGCAGGTCGCGCGTCGACCTGCGGGCGCGCGCGCGTCGGCTTCGAGCGCCCGGAA
>NW_008705608.1:136342-148275 GCF_000186865.1 Aureococcus anophagefferens
GGAGCCCGCGTGCCAGCGGTTCGCGGACGACTCGCAGCCGTCGACCCAGGCCCAGGGCTCGCCGGCCGCGGCGTCGCCGCTCGCGAGCCCGAGCCAGGCGCTCGCGTCCCCGTGCGCGTCGATGGCCCCGGCGAGGCTCGCGTTCGCGCGCGACCCGTCGACGCACGGCAGCGTCAGGCTCGCGGACGCGCACTGCGCGGCGCAGACGGCGTAGGTCCAGCCGCCCTCGAGGCGCACGTAGGTCTTCGTCGTCGCCGCCGCGCTGAGCGTCCTTAGAGCGACGCTCGACGAGCCGTCGCCGCTCGCGTCGCGCCCGAAGCAGCACGCGGCGCAGTCGTCCTCGCCGTCCGAAGGCAGGCCATCCTGACCGCACGCCGCCGCGGAGGAGAAGGAGGAGCAGGACTCGCAGCCTCCGCTGCTGCCGTAATCGAACTTGCAGAACTCATCGTTTGAGCACCCGCAGGACGACGACGGCACTCGGCGGCGTCGATGACGTCGACGCCCGCGAGCGCTGCGAGCGCTGCGAGGGCGACGGCCCGCTTCATTGAACGGATTGCGTTCTGGCTCAAGTGGAGGCGCACACCGCCAGGCCGCGGGGCAGCATTACGAGAACACACTCGCCCGACCCGATCTTTGAAGACAACGTGCTCTTCAAGAGAGCTTCAAATTTATCACCTCGACGACGCCGCGCGGCAGTGGGTCCAGGACATGTCGTCGAAGACGTAGGGCAGCCGCGCGTTCGTCGGGTCGAAGAGGGCGTAGAGGTCCGCGTTCGTGTAGCGCGCGTCGTCCGTCTCGCCGAGGAAGTTGGAGAAGGGCGTCGGATCGCGCCAGGCCTTGCCGAGGCAGTAGGAGCCGACGGTCAGCGCCGACCCGGACGCGTTGTGCCAGTC
This sequence comes from Aureococcus anophagefferens, assembly GCF_000186865.1. Lineage (NCBI taxonomy): Eukaryota > Pelagophyceae > Pelagomonadales > Pelagomonadaceae > Aureococcus > Aureococcus anophagefferens. The sequence goes on from NW_008705608.1 coordinate 137,236, forward strand.
CCAGGACTCGTCGAAGGCCGCGCCGTCCTCGGCGGCGACGTCGAGCGCGGCCGCGGCCGCGGCGGCCGCCGCGCGCGGCCTCCGCCGGCCGAGGTCGTCGTCGCCGAGGTCCTCGGCGTTCGCCTCCGCGCCGCGGCTCGCCGTGAGCCGCTTGAAGGCCCAGATGCGCTCGAAGGAGTTGTGCGTCACCCAGAAGAGCGGGTCGTTGGACGCGGCCAGCGGCGTCATGTACGGAGCCGCGCGGCCCGGCGCGCACGCGAGCCTCGCGAGGGCCACGAAGAAGTCGTCGGCGTCGCGCCCCGCGAGGCAGGCGCCGTTGGGCTCGCCCGCGAAGCAGAACTTTTCGTCGACGGTCCGCACGAAGACGTCGCCGCGCTGGCTGCCCGCGTAGCGGCTCAGCAGACCGATCGAGTCGAGGAACGCGTAGGCGAGCGTCGCGTTGCCCGCGGCGAACTCGGCGTCCAGCGCCGGGCAGGCGCAGCGGCAGGCGGCGAAGCCCGCGGCCTCGTCGCAGGACGACGGGCACTTGAGGTGGCCCGTGTTGTGCGCGACGTCCCAGAGCACCTGCGTGGACGTGAAACCTTCGACCCGACTTCCATGCGAGCGTCAATGAACAAATTGCGCAAACCTCTTCGGCTGCGCTTCGAGAACTCGACGAGAGCACTCGATCCGTCCAAACATCAGCCGAATCGACTTCGATGTGACCGAGCTCGAGCATTTCACAGTTTGGTCGGGACGTCCCGAACCGGCGGTCGATTTCCGCGCGGCGCGGCGCCTCCGCCAACTGGTGCACGAACTGCACGAGCTCCGGCGCCGTTTTCGCGAGGGCCGCGAAGTGGGACGCGCCGGCGCTCTCGGACGCGCAGTCGAAGGCGCCGCCGAGCGTCGGGTGCAGCGCGCCGTGCCAGTCCGTCTCGATCTTCGCCCTCAGGTCGCTCACGGAGGCCTCCCGGAGCGCGCCTTTCAGCGCCGCGCAGCCGGGGAGCCGCAGCTTGCTCGGCAGGCCGCAGACGCTGTCGCTGCGCCAGAGGAACGTCGCCGGGTCGTTGTTGTAGGACTGGGTCAGGCGGCCGAACGCGTTCCGCTCCGGCGGCGCGGCCGCGGCGCCCGCGGCGTCGCCCGCGGCGTAGGAGGGCACGTCGACGTAGGCGAAGCGGCCCGTCGTCAGGGCCGGGTAGTCGAGCTTCGGCCCGCCCGCGCCCGCGCGCGCCCCGAACCAGTCCTCCGCGAAGAGCTCGAGGCCCTCGGCCCAGGCCGCGCCGCGCGCGTCGTCGTCGAGCGACGTGTCCCAATAGGGCGCCGACACGGACGCGTCGACGGCCTGGAGCGCCTGCTCGAGCTCGAGCGTGAACGCGGCGTGGCCCGTGAGGAAGGCGTCGGCGCCGTGGAAGACGCTGCAGCCCTTGACCGTGTCCTCGCCGAGGTGCTTCAGCAGGAACGTCTTCTGGCTCCGGAACTTGGCGCCGTAGGCGCGCTTGCCGTCGGCGGACGACGTGCGGTGCACCCGCTCGAGGGCGGCGAAGTAGGCCTCGCGGTCGTCGCCGCTGAGTTGTCGCAGCTCGCGGCGCACGTACTTGCACACGACGGCGTCCGAGCTCACGACGCGGCGGCGCCGCGAGCTCCGCGTCGCGCCGCGGCCGTCCTCGGCGTCGACGTTCATCCAGGGCTCGACGTTCTCGACGGCCTCCGTCGTCTTCGACGACCCCTGCTTCGACGCCGCGAGGACCTCGACGAGCGTCACGCGGTAGCGGTCGTGCACCGCGGCGCACGTCAGGCTCGCCGCGTCGCCCGCGTACTCGAGCACGCTCTCCCGGACCTCGTCCCACTCGTGGGACGCGTCGAAGGGCGCCCAGGTCCGCGCGCTGAAGCCGCCGGCGGCCGCCGCCGCCCCGTCGCGGCGCGCGAGCGTCGCGACGCGCCACGAGAGCGAGCTCGTCGGCGCCGCGTTGACGGCCTCGAAGGTCGCCTCGCGCAGGGGCTCGACGACGTGGGACCAGGTGCCGTAGAGCGCGGCGACGTCCGGCGACACGGCGTCGTAGCCCCGCGTCCGCACGACGAAGGCGAGCGTCGCGTCGTCGTCGCCCGTTGTCGCCGCCTCCTCGAAGGCGGCCGGGCCGGCGGCCCGGGACGCGACGACGCGCGCGCGCAGGGCGAGGCCGCCGAGGAGCACGCTCGCGACGAGCACCTCGACGCTCCGGCACCGGGCCGCCGCGCGGTCGCCGGATCCGCCGCCCATCGACGGGGCTGCCTGGGCCGTAATCGATTTGCGGCACCGTTCACCGCACGCTGCTGTAAATATATCTCGCAGCGCTGCTTCGAGGCGGCGGTACGGGCAGCCCCCGACCGATGGGGCAGCGGCGCCTCGGCGGTCCGTGACCGTCCAACACCGCCAGCGACCCGCGCGCGCCGTCGAGCGCCGCCGCCGGGCGCGCGAGGCGCGCCACGCCCGCGCGCGTCCAGCGACCCGCGCGCCGAGTCGTCGCCGTCGACGACCACCCAGGCCATCATGGCGCTGGCCGCCGCCGGCGGCGCGCTGCTCGGCGACGACCCGCTCAAGGAGCCGGCGGCGTCGCCGGAGCCGCGGAAGAGCCACGCCCTGGACCAGCTCAGCGAGGCCAACGACGACGAGGAGGACGACGCCGCGGACGACGAGCTCCGGCCGCTGCGCGTCGGCGACTTCATCACGCTCCGCAACATCCCCAACGCGCCCGAGCTCAAGCGCGGCTTCCTGAGCGCCGAGGGCATCCTCGAGGACGCCTGCCGCGTCAGCGACAAGCCGGCCCACTTCGACGAGAGCGTCTTCCAGATCTGCATCCAGTTCCAGTACTCGGCGCTCAAGGAGTACCAGGAGAACATCGAGTTCCTCGAGGAGCTCCAGGCCGTCGAGGCCGAGGAGGAGGCGAGCCGCCTCGAGCCCGACGCGGGCTCCGCGGGCGAGGGCGAGGCGCCCCGCGAGGAGAGCGACGCGCAGAAGCTCTCGAAGCTCGTCGACTCGCTCCAGCGGTCCATGGAGAACGAGAAGCGGCTCAACGACACCTACATGCAGCAGTCCATCGGCAACCCGATAAAGTTCGGGTCGACGATCCAGCTCCTCCACGTCAAGAGCCGCAAGTACATCACCGTGGACCCCAACGAGGTCGCGAGCCACGAGCGCGAGAACCTGAGCGTGCGCCTCAGCGAGTCCGGCAGCTCGCTGTCCTGGTTCACGCTGCTCCCCTGCTACAAGATCGACCGCGAGGGCGACTTCGTCAACTCCGGCGCGTCCCTGATTTTGAGAGTCTCCGAGCGGACGTCGGAGCAGATCCACTGCTGCCAGACGTTCTTCGAGAGCGACCGGCGCAAGGACGGCGACCGGCGCCGCGAGGTCAACTGCTCGCTGGAGCCCACGGGCTGGCGCGTGATTTTGTACAGCCCCTACCACGACGAGGCGGACAAGTCCTTCTTCGCGGGGGACATGGTGCGCCTCATCGACCCGGAGCGGAACGCGGCGCTCCGTTTGGTCGACCGCGAGACCGCGGCGCTCTCGGAGATCGTCGAGGACTTCAACGGCAAGCTCGACTCGGCGAGCTTGTGGGTCGTCGAGGGCCACACGCGGCCGGCCATCGGCGGGGCTATTACCTACGGCCCGTCGCGGTCCTTCCGCCTCCGCCACGCGAACTCGGGCAAGTACCTGTGCCTGAAGTCGTCGAACCTCTGGTCCAAGTCCACGCGGCTGATCCGCGCGGCGGGGGCCTTGGCGGGCACGGCCCTCGCGGGGGACACGAACCAGACGCCGCCGGCGTCGGCACCGACGTCGGTCCACGGCGACGCGCCGAAGAAGGAGACGTTCTACTTCGGGGGCGACGACCTCGGCGTGTCGCAAGCCTGCGCTTTAACCTTCAACACGCCCTACGGCGCCCTCAAGTCCAAGGGCGGCATCAACAACCGCGTCGAGGAGATCACGAACGGCGCGCCCGTGCAGATCGCCTGCCAGTCGCGGTGGATGCACGCGGGCGAGGTCCAGGAGGGCGACGCCGACGAGGATCTCGCGACGTCGGCCGTCGGCAAGGGCTCGCGGCCCGGGTCGCTGTCGCTCATCTTCGACCGCTACGTGCCCCCGGCGGACAACCTGGACATTCTGGTGGGCACGGCGGCGTACCCGCGGCTCACGGCGTTCCGCGAGGCGCTCGACCACTGCGGGAAACCCGGCGGGCCGAACGCGCGCGCGATCGCGTCCATGGAGCCGGCCTTCGCGGAGACCATCGACCAGCTCGCGTGCTTCTTCATGGGCAAGGACCTCTTCGACGATCCCCTCTACGAGGACATCAAGCCGTCGGAGCTCCGGGACCTCCGGGAGTCGCGGCAGCTGCTGATCGCGGAGCAGGGCGTGCTCGACGTGCTCATCGTCATCCTCAAGCGCCTCGACAGTCTCGTCGAGGACGCCGTCGCCAAGGCGTCGGGGGGGCGGCGCACGTCGTCGGTGCAGCGCGACGTCATGCGGCGCGCGTCGACCGTCGGGGGCCTGGGCGACCACGGGCCGCCGCGGTCGACGGCGGCGGCGCGGCCGCGCCTGCGCACGGCGGCGTCGCGGACCCACATGAGCGAGGAGTCCACGGACTCCTGGGAGGCCGTCGGCGGCGCCAAGGGCCGGCGGCGGTCCATGGCCCTCCAGGCGCGCACGGGCAACGTCGACGTCGACGCGATCGAGCAGATCCAGGGCAACGTCGGGAATCGGATCTTCTGGCTGCTGCTGCTGGCGACGCGCGACGCGTTGCCCATCCAGATGCAGGTCGCGGACCACATCCAGGTCTTCATCTCCTACGTGCCCAACGAGCCCATCGCGACCGCGTGCCTCGTGCACATGCTCAACACGAACCTGCCGCTCCAGGAGACCAAGGTCTCCGAGGAGGAGACGGGCTACATCGTCCAGATGGTCTCCGAGAGCCGCATGGAGTCGCTCTACCTCGAGTTGCTGCGCGCGCTGTGCTCGTGCTCGGGCAGCGGCGTCGACTGCAACCAGTGCCGAGTGGTCGACTTTTGGATGGAGGGCGGCAAGCACCTGCACTGCCGCCTCCTGCAGAAGGGCAGCTCGAAGCAGGCGGGGAACTGGACGCTGGGGTCGGAGACGGGCTTCAAGAAGCCGAACCCGGATCTGGTGAGGTGCATCGAGGGCCACGAGCTGCTGTCGAGCCCGCTGCCCGCGCTCTACCTCGCGTGGGACACGGACCACGACGACCTCAAGCCCCGCGCGCTGGCGGGCTTCGCGGGCACGCCCGAGGTGCCCATCCAGGCCATCTACCGGTCCGAGGTCGTCAACGGCGAGGACGGCATCGCGCACGCGAATCGCCAGACGATCGCGTCCTACTTCGTGTCCCAGCTCTTCCTCGCGGCGGAGCTGTGCCTCGACCGCAACTACCTGTCCATCGGCCTCGTCACGGAGCAGTTCCCCTTCGCCCACTGCCTGGCGATGATCCAGGACGCGGAGCTGCCCAACGAGCTCAAGGCGGCCGTCGTGCGCATCATCTCGACGGCGTACGTGGACAAGGACCCGTCGGTGAAGCAGTGCTGCCCCCACCTCGCCCACACCTGGAGCGACCTGTCGGACTCGACGGCGTCGGACGCGGCGCTGGGGCCCCAGGACCGCGTGCGCTTTTTGTTGCTGCAGGACATCTTGGACCAGTACCTGAACAATCCGGACAACATCTACGACGGCCTGAAGCAGCGCATGATGGAACTCCTGTTGAAGCTCGTCCAGTTCTCCTTCTACAGCACGACGGAGGACATGCAGCGCCTCGTGCAGCCCCTGCTCTCGGACCTGAGCCGCCGCGAGGACGCGGAGAGCGCCAAGGTCGACACGAAGAACAACGCGAAGGCCGTCAAGGCCGCGGCGCTCGCGGAGCGCGCCAAGGCGAAGCGCGGCGGCGCGGCCAAGACGACGGGCGCGGCGAAGAAGTACAAGGCGTCGAGCGTGAGCCCCGAGGACGACGACCTGAACCTCGTCGCGGAGGGCAGCGTCCACGACGACGGGAAGCCGCGGCCGTCGTGCCTCTACCGCCTCATCTGCTGCCCCTGCTGGTGCTGCCGCAAGTTCTGCAATTTGTTCGGCTACCGCGCCCGGCCCGACTCCTGGCAGAGCCGCTGGTACGACAAGCTCGACTCCGTCAAGGCCATGGGCGTCGTCCTCGCGATGGTCGCGTTTTTACTCGTGTGCTTCGCGATGGGCGTCGAGGACATCAACGTCATGGGCTGGTGGAGCCAGGAGGCGCGCAACGCCCAGCGCGACGGCGGGCCGGACCCCGTCGTGTCCATCATGAGCGTCGCGTCGACGTTCTGCACCGTCGCGTTGATCGTCGAGGTGTCGCTGCGGTGGTACTGCTACGCGGTGAAGAACGGGAGGTTTTGGTACTTTTTGCGGGACTCGCACTCGTTCCCCTTCAACATCATCGACTTCTTCCTCATGCTCTCGGACATCATGTCGCTCACGGGCGTCGTGTCGGCGATCCCGGGCTTGAAAGGCGCGAAGGTCCTGCGCATCATCAAATTGGTCCGCGTCGCGCGCGCGGCCAAGGCCATCAAGTTCGTCGAGATCGAGAAGGAGGTCGAGGAGACGTTGGACTGGAACATCCCCCACCGCTACCGCTTCACGCCCCTCCAGCAGATCCAGACCATGCTCGAGATCGTCACGGTCCTCGGGGAGGTCTCGCTCGTGCACCGCGAGTGCAACCTCACGTCGCTCCTCGCCTTCTTCAAGAACTCCTACACGGGCACGGTGTCCGCCGACGCCGTGAGCCTCTACCACCGCGTCGTCGACGCCGCGCCGCGGCTGAGCACCCTGGCCCAGGACACGCTATTCGCGTCCGTGGAAACGAACGGCGGCGACACCGCGGGCGACCGCGACGTCGTCGCGTCGCGGCGCTTCGACGAGATTTTTTTGGACCTGTGCCTGTACGAGCACGACGGGCTCGTGCAGTCGGCGCTGAATCTGCTGATGGTCCAGCACAGCGTCCGCGACGCGCTCGTGCGCGACGTCGCGGCGACGCAGCTGTTGAGCGACCCCGCGGACGAGATGCAGTGCAAGCGGCTCAAGGAGGTGCTCATGGAGCTCCAGTCCAACGCGGAGCGCCACGAGCTCTGGGGCGACATCGAGGACGAGGAGGAGAAGCAGACGAACGAGAAGGTGAAGAACGCGCTGCGCGAGATCACGTCCGCGTGCATGATGCGGCGCGAGATCCCGGGCCACCGCTGCCCCTACGAGCCCGTCGAGTCGACGCAGACCTTGTTGTTCAACCTGGGCGCGCTGGACGTGGCCATGACCGTCATCGACCTCGAGGGGTCCATGACGGACGGCATGGACGCGGCGGTCATGGCGAACACGAAGGACATCATCCGCCTCTGCATGGTCTTCCTCCAGTGGTTCGTGCGCGACCACAAGCACAACCAGCTCGCGGCCTACGAATACCTCGAGCGTTTTGTCGATTGCTTCGACCACGACGTCCAGTCGCCGTCCGTCATCGCGGAGGTCGTCCGGGGCAACGTCGAGCTCACGAAGAACTTCCCGCTGCGCATCGTCACGGAGTGCGCGAACCAGATCATCAAGAACGGGCGCAACTACTGCTACCTCGACTTGTTTGAAGCGCTCTTATTCCTCGAGGAGGGCGCCGTCGAGAACAACGTCGAGCTCCAGTTCGCCGTCTTGCGGGAGCTGTCGCGGCCGTCGCGCGACGAGCCCATGATGTGGCTCTGCCAGGAGGCGGGGTCCGAGGACTACCTGCAGCGGGCGGATCTGATGGCCGAGTCGCTGGACATCGCCGCGGAGGCGACGCAGAAGCGGTCGCTCCCGCGGAACATGACGCCTGCGATGGACGAGGAGTACCTGCCGCCGCTGTTGCGCTACAACATCAAGCTCCTCGAGGTGCTGGCGGGCTGCGCCCTGGGGTCCATCGACATCACGACCGTGGAGGCGAAGCTGCAGAATTTGTACCCGCCCATCCAGCTGCTGCAGGCGATTTTAGATAAACGGACCACTTTGAACGCGCGCTACGCCTTGTCCATGTTCCTCTACCACACGACCATCGAGGTCGAGATCAACGTGCCCGCCTTCGAGCGCAACTCCCTCGTCTGGTCCTTCATCGGCACGTTCCCCGTGGTCTTCCGGGACGCGGTCGACTGCTGCACGCAGCCGCTCGAGCTCGGCCTGTTGAGCGACGGGCCGACGGGCGTGACGTCGCGGCTCCAGCTCGCCCACGCGCTGTTGTGCGCCCAGTTCATGCGCGTCTTCATGGAGCGCTACGTGCCCGGGCCGTCCTCCTGGCGCGAGGTCGAGATGGACCCCGTGCTCGTCGAGGCGATGGGCGGCGGCAAGCAGAGCCTGCTGAGCCACAGCACGCACTCGTCGAGCCACCGGCGGAACCAGCGCGGGTCCGTGGACCAGCAGCAGGAATCGTCGGCGCATCTACTGGAAGACGATTTATTGCCGAGCTGGCTCGACACGATCGTCGAGCAGACGTTCAAGACGCTCACGGCGCTCTACGACATCGACGAGGACGTCATGCCCCGGGACCACCGCCTCGTCTTCCACGACACGCTGGTGCGCCTCTCCATGTCGCTCCACGGGTCCCAGTACCACGTCGCGCCCCTGCTGGACAAGCAGAGCATCATCTCCGAGGACACGCCGGGGCCGCACGACATCATGACGCCCGCGGCGACCTTCAACCACCTCGTCGCCGACCTGCAGGACTCGGAGGACATCGACACGTCCGAGGACGTCGTGCGCATCGTCAACACGTTTAATAGTTTGCCGCACCTGGCCGACATCAAGGACACGCCGTCCGCGCCTCCCGTCGAGCCCCTGATCATGAAGCTCGTGTCCCACACGCTCGGGCGGCTGAAGCCGTCGGCCCGGGGCAAGAAGCTCGACCCGGACTGCACGCGGACGGCGCGCTGGCTCGTGAAGATCTTCCGGGCCATGATCGAGAAGGCGTGGGGCATGTCGATCGACGAGCGCGACGACGACGGCGGCGAGGAGCAGGACGTCGCGGCCTACGACATCCAATTGATGCTGAATAGGTGCGGCGTGACGAAGCTGTGCCTGCTGCTGATCGCGCCGGGCATCGACCGCGAGCTGAGTTTAGAAGGCATCAAGCTCTGCATCGCGCTGCTCTTCCGCGAGGGCGGCAACACGGCCGTGCAGGCGACGATCAACGAGGTGCTGAAGCAGGACTGCGAGCAGTTCTTCAAGGCCGTGCGCGAGTACATGCTCGAGATCAAGAACTACTATCTCTACGGCGACCCGCCGCTCGTCGAGGACCCGGAGGAGGACGTCGAGATCCCGGGCACGTGCATGGTCATGCGCTTCCTCCAGCTCATGTCCGAGGGCCACTTCGAGCCGAACCAGGACATCATGCGCGAGCAGCCGTTGACGAACATCAACCTCCTCGACGACTTCGTCGAACTGCTGTCCATCCTGAGCCGCGACAAGCACCGGTGCCGGTCGTCGACCAAGGCCGCGCTCCAGGCCGCGAGCACGCTTTTGGAAGTCATCCAGGGGCCCTGCAAGAAGAACCAGATGCACCTCGCCATCCACACGGAGCTCATCGAGATTTTGAATAGGATCACGCGGTCGAAGCCCATCCGCGACTGCCTCGTCGAGGAGGACAACGAAACCAAAAAGACGGCGCTGGAGATCTACGAGGGGCTGCTCGAGGGCGAGACGGGCAACAGCGTCATCATCACGCGCATCATTTCGGTGATCGACCTGGAGGTGCTCAAGGACATCATCGAGGAGCGCGACGAGGACGACTTCGCCGACGAGAAGCATCGCGAGTTGGGCGAGATCCAGATGGAGGCCGCCGTGCTCTGCCAGATGTTCTTCGACTACAAGCCGGCGCTGCGGGAGACCGTGACGTTGAGCCGCCCCATCCAGCGCCTCCTAGCGAAGCGCGTGACGTCCGTCGAGGTCGTCTGGGACGGCGTGCTGTTGCGCCGCTTCTTCCCCGTGCCGTCGATCTGCGACCACATCTCCGAGGCGACGCGCCAGAAGCTCGTGACGGACGTCGACCGCACGACGGACGAGCTGCGGCTCCAGGACTTTTTGGTACGAGCGCACGACATCTTCCGCGAGATCTCGCACCAGCAGCTCCTCAGCGAGATCAAGTTCGGCCAGATCTCGCTGTCGTCGATATTCTCGCGGCGGAACCAGGAGTACGCGACGTGGCTCGCCTTCTACACGGCCTGCGTCATCAACGGCATCATGATGGCCTACGCGAAGCACGAGCGGCCGGAGAACCCGGAGAACCCGCGGCCGTTTCAGACCAAGGAGAACGACCTCATGTGGGTCGGCAACCGCAAGTCGGTCTACGACTTCGTGCTGACGCCCCTGAACGTCTTCAACATCATGCTGAGCTCCTTCACGCTTTTATTGTTTTTAGTGGTCCGGTGCCCCGTGACGTACGCGTCGCTCATCGAGAAGGGCAAGGGCCCGGCCATGGCGCTGTTGAACACGATGCTCGACGCCATGACGCTCTACTATTTCATCTACACCTTGTTCGCGGCGCTGGGCCTCAAGTTCCGCATCTTCTCGGCGTTTTTGCTGCTGGACATCATCGTCAAGGACCCGACGTCGCAGGACGTCATCAACGCGATCGTCTACCCGCGGCGCCAGCTCGGCGCGACGGCGCTGCTCGGGTTTTTCGTGGTCTACATCTTCGCGATGATCGTCTTCCAGTCCTTCTCCGACGACTTCTCCTACACGGACGAGGGGCCGGAGGGGAGCTTCCCCGAGGACTGCCGGAGCCTGCTGCGGTGCTTCGCGGTGACGATGATGTACGGCCTGCGCCTGTCCGGCGGCATCGGCGACATCATGAAGCACACGTGGTCCACGCGCCTCTGGATCGACTTCCTCTACTTCTTGATCGTGCTTATTGTATTGTTGAACGTGATCTTCGGCATCATCATCGACACGTTCGGCGAGCTGAGGAACCAGAAGGGCGAGCGGCTGCGCAAGACCGTGGAGAACTGCTTCATCTGCGGCCTGGACGGCCTCACCTTCGACCGCGCGTCGCC
>NW_008705608.1:149574-163639 GCF_000186865.1 Aureococcus anophagefferens
CTTGCAAAGTACCAAAGAAGCTGCAGACCAAGGAAGTCGTGCTCGCAGCGGTGCGGCAGGACAGCTGGGCCCTCAAGCACGCGTCGGACGCGCTGAAGGCCGATAAAGAGGTCGTGCTCGTGGCGGTGCAGCAGCAGCAGCTGCAGAACGGCCGGGCCCTCCGATACGCGTCGAAGGAGCTTCGGGCCGACAAGAAGGTCGTGCTCGCGGCGGTGCAGAAGAGCGGCGGAGCCCTCCAGTACGCGTCGGACGCGCTGAAGGGCGACAAAGAGGTCGTGTTTGCGGCGGTGCAGCAGGACGGCTGGGCCCTCCATTACGCGTCGGACGTGCTCAAGGCCGAGAAAGAAGTCGCGCTCGCGGCGGTGCGGCGGGACGGCGAAGCCCTCCAGTACGCGTCGGACGCGCTGCGGGCCGATAAGGAGATCGTGCTCGCGGCGGTGCGGCAGGACGGCATGGCCCTCGTGTACGCGTCGGAGGCATTGGCAGCAACAAAAGAGATCGTCCGCGCGGCGGTGCGCCAGAATGTCGACGCCATCGAAGATGTTCCAAAGGAAACACTCGCATCATTTTTAGACGCGAACGACGCGAACGAGGCCATCATCGCCGCGTTGCGCGCGGAGCTCGCGCGGCGTCCCGATATGGTGCAGGTCCTGGACGTCGACACGGGAGAGACGACGGACGAACCGGCGCCCAAGCGCGCGCGTACGGAGGTGACGACGAGCGGCATCAAGGTTCTCGCGGAAAACGCGCAAGCTACGAACGTCCTTCTCGCCAAGGTCAAAGACGAGAAGCGCGACGCCGAGGAAGGCCGAGGCGCCGCGGAACGGCGCGCGGAGGACGCGGAGGACCGCACCAAATGCGTCTCCTGCATGGTGAGCGACCTTCAGGTCTGCTTCATGCCCTGTAGCCACCTGTGTGTCTGCTCGGGCTGCGCCGACGAGATCATGAGCAGAGGTGGGTTGTGCCCAATCTGCCGCGGGCCGATCCGCGAGCGCCTCACGGTCTTCATCTCCGGCGCTGGCTGACGCGCAGGACCTCTCGAGCGACCGGACTCGCACCGTCGACGCGCTCCAGACGAAAGAGCGGCGCGGACCCCCGCGCGATCAAGGAGCGAAAGAACGTGTAACATGTGTGTGTGTGATCTTAATGAGAGCGCGACCCTACCGGCTAGTACCGCCCCTCGATGGCGTCCGCCGCGGGCGGCGCGCCGAGCCCGGCGGCTTTCCGCTTCTGGTAGGTCAACTCGCGCTTGATGAGGCACAGCGTGCAGGGTAAGGTGCAGGGTAAAGACATCTGCCACTTGCAGTCGCTGCACGGGCCCCTCGGCCCTCCGGGGGCGTTGGTGCTGGGGTCGCCGCAGGTGGAGTCGCCGCAGGGGCCGGGGTAGAGGAGATTGTACTGCTGCACCGTCCGGTCCAAGACCGCCGAATACCAGCAGCACCAGACGTACTTCCTGCCGCAGGGGCAGTCGCAGAGCGCGTTGCAGCAGATGGGGAAGCCGTAGATCGAGAGGTTCGAGAGGCACACGACGCAGAACGGCCCGAGGCCGACGTGCGTCTCGCGGAGGCCGAGCTCCGCGCCGACGCCGCACTGCTCGCCCTCGCAGCAGACGACGCACGGCTGGAACCAGAACACGCAGCAGCAGCCGAGGCAGTCGTCGAAGCAGTCGAAGGTGCCCGAATGGAAGGGCTGCGCCGGCCCCAGCGGCGGCGCGACGCTCTGGATGCCCGCGACGCCGTGGATCTGGACGCTCGCCGGGTTGACGATCTGCGGCTGCTGGACGACGTATTGGTTGGGCACCATCTGCGGCTGCTGGACGACGGAACCTTGGACCACGGCGCCTTGAATCACCTGAGGCTGCACGACGACNGGCTGTCCCTGGATGACTGCGCCTTGCACGGGCTGCCCGCCATAGGCCGGCGCGCCCTGGATGACTCCGCCTTGCACGGGCTGCCCGCCATAAGCCGGCGCGCCTGCGAATAAGGGCGCAGAGGGCTGCTTCATGGTGCGCGAGGACCGGTGGCGCAGCGGGGATCGAGAGCGTCACGAGCACGTCAACGTGACCTCGATGAACCCAGGCTGCAAAGCAATGGCTTGAGATCTAGAGTTGCTGGACGCTGGTTTGAGAGCCGCCAAGTCGACGCCGGGATGCGAGCCGCGCTGCCTACACCTTCTTCTTCTTGCAAGCGCGCCGCCGCCGCCGACGCCGGCTTGCGCGCTCCGCCGCGCGATGAGCCGCCGAGCAGTGCTCCTGGCGCTCGCGCTTGCGACGACCTCCGCCCTCCAGCGCCTGCACGTCGTCGGCGAGACGAGTCGCTGGGTCGTCGTCGACAAGCCGAGCGGCGTGCCCTGCCACGCGAGCGACAAGGGCGACGGCGTGCTGACGCTGCTGCGCCGCGACGCGGTCGAGCGCGGCGAGCGCGACGCGGCCGTCGCCGAGTACCGGCTCGTCCATCGCCTCGACGACGGCACGTCCGGCTGCCTCGCCATCGCGAAGGATAGGGAAACGGCGACCCTCCTCGGCGCCGCGTTCCGCGAGCGGCGCGCGCGCAAGGCCTACGTGGGCCTCACCGACAAAACGCCGAAAAAAAAGCAGGGCGTCGTCGCGGGCGACCTCGTCAAGGCGCGGCGCGGCGCGTTCAAGCTCGCGCGGACGCGGACGGTCGGCGCCTGCGCGGTGACGGCCATCACGAGAACGGCGGGCCTCGGCGCGGCGGCCGCCGGCGACGCCGCGCGAAAGTTGTTGGTCGCGCGGCCCGTCACGGGCAAGACGCACCAGATCCGCGTCGCGGCCAAGTCGCTCGGCGCGCCCCTGCTCGGCGACGACCTCTACGGCGGCGCGGCCGCGGACCGGCTCTACCTCCACGCGGCCGCGCTCGCGATAGACGACGCGGGCCTCGACGTGTCGACGCCGCCGCGGACCGGCGCGTCCTTCCTCTCGGAGCGGTTCACCGCGGCCTGGGCGTCGCTCGACTGGGCCGCGGAGCTCGCCGACGACCGCGTGCCCCGGTCCGCGCGGAGCTTACTCCCCTAGCCGAAGGCCTTCTTCTTGGCGGCCTTCTTGCCGCCGGACCGCTTGTTCGTGCCGAGCTTCGCGGGCTTCTTCTTCTTTTTGGCCTTCGCGCCGTCGTAGCGGATGTCCTTCCAGAACTCGAGGTCGTTGACGTGGCCCTTGGCGAGCGCGCCGCTCAGGTCGTCCTCCGTGTAGCCCCAGGGCGCCATGCCGAGCGAGAGCACGGTGAAGCGGTCCTTCGCCGCGAACAACGTCGCCAAGGCCTCGCGCTCCTCGAGCCGCAGCGCGGGATGCCAGCACTCGGACATGAGCACGAACCGGTCCTCGTCCGCGTCGTTGTAGACGTGGTGCGGGAACGTGTTGTCCAGCACCACGGGCGGCCCGTCCGTGGCGATGACGGCCTCCTCGCCGTCGACGAAGATGCCGCAGCCCTCCGGCGCCGTCACGGGCGTCAGCGTCGACAGCATGTAGTTCCGGCCGTCGCTGTGGACCGTGCCGCGCACGCCCGCCTTCTGCCGCGTGAACCCGACGAAGCGGTGCGCCGGGCCGAGGTCGCCCATGGCCTCGACGAGGGCTTTCGTGGTCTTGGGCGCCCAGCGCTTCGCGCCGCGCAGCGAAAGGAACTGCCAGCCGTACCAGGCCGCCAGCTGCCACGTCTCGTCTTCCGCGTCCGCCTCCGCCGCGTTCAGCGGGTCCCAGGCCGCCGGGTCCTCGACGACGGGCGCGCCCGGGTCGTCGGCGGCCAGGGGCTGGTGCGCCAGCACGGCCGCGAGCTCCGCCTTCGCCGCGGGCGCGACGTCCTCCGCCAACCGCTTTCGCATGTCCGCGAGCTCCGCGTAGGCCTCGGACGGGTAGGCGGACCGGTGCACGGACTCGTGGTCGAGGCCCGGGTAGACGTACTGGCTCAACACCTGCTGGTTGTTGTCGAGGAAGAGGTCGACGCCCGGCGGCTCGGTCCGCAAATTCTCGACGAAGCCCCGGAACCGGTCGAGCTTGGCATCCGTGCGCCAGCCGGGGATGGCGACGTCGATCTCCATCCAGAACGCCTCGCTCTTCCAGGCGCCCTCGTCGACGTCGTAGACCGTCTCCTGTTCCTTGAAGTAGGCGTCCTCGACGGCGGACGTCGGCGCCAGCGACCCGGACAGGTCCGGCGCGGGGAGGCTCACGGAGACGCCGCCGCCCATGGCGCTCAGGGACGCGCAGCTCGGGAGCAGGGCGACCAAGGCCATCGCGCTCAGGCTGGAGCGCGGGGGGGCGCGTGCAGAGCTCATCATCATGCGTCGGTGCGAACTGCTCGTTGCAACGTTGAAGTCGAAGCATGTCGGGTGCTGCACTGGGTGCTGCCCTCTGCGCGCGGCGTCGTCGATGAGCTGCATCACAGCGGCAGCGCGCGTCGATTGATTGCATGATGGATCGTGCATCATGACCGATTGATCGAAGATGGGCAGCGCGGCACCCCTTCAAATTTGTTGCATGTCGAGCAGTTCTACACGGTGAGCGAGTACGAGCGCGTGTACCAACCAGCGGGCTTTACAGCTGGGCGGGATGGCGGGCTGCGTCGCGCGCGTCGCGCTCGTCGCCGCCGCGGCCGTCGCGCTGAAAGGCACCAACGCCACGCGCAACGCGACGAAGCCACCGAAGCACGTCGTCCCCAGCTTGTACCGCAACGCCACGCTGCGCGGCCTGCCCTGGGCGCCCTACGCCGTCGCTTTAGTCGGCGGCTACCATTTCAGCGGCACGTCCGTCGTCGCGAAGCTCCTGGCGACGCAGCCCTGGGCTCTAGGTCTGGACGCGACGGGCTTCTGGGGCGAGCTGCCCGGCTGCGCGAAGAAGCACTGCTCGGCGCCCGAGGACGAGGGCGCGTTCCTGACGAAGGTGTTCCAGCCGACGCAGACGCGGTTCCTCGGCTGCGCGCACGCGGCGGACTGGACGAACTCGGGCCGCTGCGGCGCCGTCGTGCACGCCGCGGCGGAGAAGCTGGCCGCGACGGACCTCGCCGCCGCGCGCCGGGATCTCGCGCGCGACTGGACGCCCTTCTGGCGCGGCTGCGGCAACGCCACGCAGTACCTCGTCGCGAAGGACATCCTGACGCTCTATCGGGCGCCGCTGCTCCGGTCCATCTTCGGCGCGTCGCGCGCCGCCTTCGTCTACGTGCTGCGCCACCCGCTGGCGCACTACGTCGTGGCCGAGAAGGCGGGCCCGAGCTTCCACGCCGGGCGCTGCGCGACGGACTGGGGCGCGGACGAGTGGGCGCGGGAGCGCGTCCGCGCGTGGCTCGACGCGCACGACCTCTGCTTCCGCGACGCGCGGCGGTCGGAGCGCGCGGCCGCGTTCCAGCTCGAGCGGCTCCTCGCGGAGCCGCGCGCCGTGCTCGCGCGCGTCGCGCGCGTGCTCGCCTTCGACGCGCCGCGCGGCTTCGCCTACCACTACCTCGCCGGCCGCCGCCTGGGCCTCGAGCGGGGGTCCCTCGAGCGCGGCCTCGTGCAGCTCGCGGCCCACGCGCCCGCGAAGATATCGAAGCTGCCGGAGCTGAGGCAGCTCGAGCCCGACGACGTCTCGCGGCTCGCGGCCTACTGCTACGCGCCCGACGCGCTCGCCCCGGTCCGCGCCGGCGCCTGCGGCGACGCGCTCCTCGTCGACGTCCGGAAGCGGCCGCCCGCCGTCGACGGCGCCGCGCCGCGCTGCGGCTGGACCGCCACGAGGTACAAGAATCGGCCGCTGCCTCCGAAGATCGAGGCGAGGCGGGACGCCCGCACCCCGCCTCCTCCCAAGAAGCACGACGCGGCCGCGCACAAGACCAAGGCCTCCTTTCACATGGCCGCGGGCGGGGCCGGCGACGACCCCGGCCACGAGAACCGAGCGAGGGCGCGGCCGACGCTGAGCCCGAGGCACGGCAGCCGCGGCCCGGACGGACGGGCGATGGGCCACGGGCGCGCCGCGGCCGCCACCGGCGAGTCATAGGGGCCGTGGTGCGACGTTCGCGTCGTCGTCGTTCGTCTCGCTCTCGCCTCGTCACGACCCTCCCGACTCGCGGTGGACTCCCTTCGCGGTGTCCCGGTTACTCTACAACGGAGCGAGGTGCTTAGGGGGCGCCCGTGTGGCGTCGCCTAGAGCGCGGACAGGTCCACGTCGACCTCGTTCATCGTGAGCTGGTCGAGGGACGAGCGCTTGCGGATGAGGTGGAAGTTGCCGTCCTTGTCGTGGAGGACCTCGGGCGCGGAGGGGAACGAGTTGTAGCCCGCCGTGGACATGGCCGCGCAGTAGGCGCCGACGGACTCGACGACCATGAGGTCGCCGCGGTCCGCGGCCGCGAGGTCGCGCGACGCCAGCGTCTCCGGCTCGTCGGGCGCGGGCGTGAGGAGGTCGCCGCTCTCGCAGCAGTGGCCGACGACCACATAAGGCTTGTGCTCGTCGTTGAGCGTGCCGTCGCGCTTCACGACGACGAGGGGGTGCTGGGCCCCATACAACGACGGGCGGAGCACCTCCGTCATGCCGCAGTCCAATTTCAGGAAGTCGTTGCCGGCCTCGGAGCCCTTCGTCGACGTCACGTCCTGGATCGTCGTCACGAGCGCCCCGGCGTTGGCCACGAGGAACGTGCCCGGCTCGACCTCGAGCTTCAACTCGTCGCCCGTGCGCTCCGCGTAGGCCTCGAACTCCGCTTTCACCGGTTCGCCGACGACCGACAGGTCCGTCGACTGCTCGTAGGCCATGCGGCCGACCTTGTAGCCGCCGCCGAGGTTTAGGGTTTTCACCGTGCCTCCCAGGCGCTCGCAGAGGTCCAGCGACATGCGGCTCACGCGCTGCCAGACCGCCGCGTCGGACCCCGAGCCGATGTGCGTGTGCACGCGGACGACGTTCAAATCGTGCTTGCCCGCGATGGCCGCCACTTCATCAAAGTCCTCGTGCCAGATGCCGAAGGAGCTGGAAGGCCCGCCGACGTTCGTCTTCGACGTGCCCCCGGAGCCGACGCCCGGGTTGAAGCGCACGCCGACGTCCGCGCCCGGGAACGCCGCGCCGAAGGCCTCGAGCTGCGCGAGCGAGCACGCGTTCACCTTCAGGCCCTCCTTGACGAGATCGCCGAAATCATCATCCAACTGCTGCGTCGACAGCGAGATCTTCGACGCCGCGATGCCCGCCGCCAGCGCGCGCCGCACCTCGTAGACGGAAGACGCGTCGAAGTGGAGGCCCATCGACTCGAAGAGGCGCAGCACGGCGCCGTTGGGGCAGGCCTTCATGGCGTAGCGCACCGTGACGCCGAAGGCGTTGGGGAAGGCGAGGGCCTCCTCGGCGCGCGCGACGAGCGTCGGCGCGTCGTAGACGTAGCAGGGCGTGCCGAAGGCCTCCTTGCACTTGACGACGCCCGTCGGCGACAGGAAGCGCAGGCCATCGACGGCCATGGTCGTCGTCGCCGGGCGCGCGCGGCGCGCGGATCGCGGGAGCTGGAGGGCCGTCGCGGAGCCCAGCGCGAGCGCCAGTGCGGCCAGAGAAGAGGCACCCATGCTTGCACACTTCGGTGATCTCGGCGAGGCGCTGATTGGCTCACGCCCGTGGCACGCGCCGACAACGCCTCGATCGACGACGTCCCGCGCGACGACGACGACGACGCATCGGGCACGCCAGGCGCTTTGATGCTGCGTCTTGACCCCGTCCGCGCCCCCAACTTAGCGGAACGGGTCCCCGCCGCCGTCCGCGGGCGGCACGCCCGCGGCGCGCAAAGACGCGAGCCACGCGGCCGTGTCCTTGGCCGACGTGCCCGCGCAGACCTTGACGCCGTCGGGCGCCGCGACCGTGAACTTGCCCGCGCCCGCGGCCACGGACCCCAGGGAGCACGTCGCCAGCGGCTTCCCGTCGAGCGAGAAGAGCGGCAGCGTGCCGCCGGCCTTCGTCTCCGGCGCGCCGTCGAGCACGGCGTAGCGCAGCGCGCCGTCGACGAAGAGCGCCCCGGACCGCGACGCGTCGCCCCCGGGCGCGCCCGCGGGCGGCCGCGTGTCGCTCGTCGCGCCGTAGGACGCGCCGTAGGACGCCGCCGCCGCGCCGCGGAGGCGCCCCAGGGGCCCGCGCGCCTCCGGGCGCGCCTCGAGCGTGCCCCGGCGCTCCGGGGGGCCCAGCGCCCCCGCGACGGCCGGCGGCGGGCTCGGCCGCGCGGCCGGCTGCATCGCCTCCACGAGATTCGCCGAGTTCACGTCCTCGTAGGCGAACTGGGGCGCGAGGCGCCGCACGTAGACGGCGCAGAAGGCGACGAGGGTCACGAACACAAAGGTGATGAGCCCCGCCGTGAGGTGGGGGAACTTCATCCAGCCGAGCGCGATGCCCGAGAGGATTATAAAGAGGCAGCCGACCCAGAAGTAGCGCAGCGCGATGCGCCGCTCCTCGTACATGCCCCGCACGGCGTGGTGCATGGACCCCTCCGTGCCCCGGATCGCCAGCTCCGGCCCGAAGATCATGCAGAACGACGCTAAAATCACCGCGAGCAGGTTGCACGCGGTGCCCGCGGCCGCGCAGCCGTAGAACAGCGTCAGCGGCGACAGGATCTTCTCGTAGGGCCCGTCGCAGCCCACGAGCTCCGAGCAGTACTGGCCCCCCTCCTTCTCCAGGAACCCGATCTCCATGTTCAACGCCCCGAAGCCCAGCGAGCTCATGAACGTCGCTGAGCTCGCGAGGACCGCGAACTGGTCCGTGAAGAGGGACACCTCCTTCTGGCGGATGTTCAGCACCGTCTGCTTCAGCTTCGTCTCCAGCTCCCGCGTGTCCGCCTGGATCATCTCCGCGACGCGCCCCGCGCCGCGACCGCCGTCCACCAGAATCGGGCAAAGCAGCAGCCCCGGTGCACCGTAAAGTTCAACAACGGGTGCTCGGCATGGACCCATGAGGCGCGGGCAGCTCGCGCGCTACGCGCTGCTCGCCCTGCGCGCCGCGGCGGACTGCAACTTCGCCACCGTCGTCCACGTGCACCGCTGGACGGCGACCTTGAGCGCCCGCCTCCTCGACGCGCGCGACTCGCTGCGGCGCCGCGGCTGCCGCCTCATCGTCGTCACGTCCGGCTTCGCTCTGAGCCTCGACGGCGTGACCTGCGTCGACGGCACGGAGACGCGGGCCGCGGCCCGGGCCTTCCCGTCGCTGTCGGGGTCGCTGCACCGCAAGGCCTTCGCGGGCTGGAAGGGCGACCGCGGCCTCGTGCTCGCGTACGCGGCGGAGCGCGCCGTGGCGGGCGCCTGGGCGGCGACGACCCTCGAGCCCTACTTCTGGAATTTGGAGGCCGACGTCGCCTGGAAGGGCGACCTCTACGAGGCGCTGGCGGACTGGAACGACCGGGCCGAGGACCTGCTCTGCATCGACCTCACGCGGTCGACGTACGACTGGGCGCACCTCCGGTCCCACGACCCGGGCGACTGGCTCCGCGACGAGGACAAGCACAACTGCCTCATGACCGCCGCGCGCGCGTCGACGCGGCTCCTGGAGCGCGTCGCGGCCGTCGCCGCGGTCCCGGGCCGCCGCGCGTACCTCGAGCTGCGCTTCGCGAGCGAGTGCGCGCGCCACCGGCGCCTGCACGGCAACTGCACCATGCGCGAGCTCTGGGACGCGCCGGACCGCGCCGCGCGGCGGCGCGGCGCGCTCTTCACGTGGACGGGCAGCCGGCGGCACCGCCGCGTGTCGCCGCCGGCGCGCTTCGCCGAGCTCTGGGCGGCCGCGCCCAACGGCACGCTCTGGCACCCCGTCAAGGACGCCGGGGCCTGGAGCCTCGACGCGCCGCACGCGGCGGTGAAGTAACTCTTGGGACGCCTTTTGGGTCGATGATGCTGTTCAGGTTGCACTTCTCGTGACTCTGAGTGGCACCAGGGCTCGAGATCGTGAAGTGCGTCGAGCCGCTGCCGCTGCGCGTGTGCCTCCGCCGTTGCAACGCGCCGCCGCGCGACAGCGACGCCTGACATCAGTCGCGCGCGCGTCCACCGCAGCGCAGCGGCGCGCCGGCGCGTTCGCCGGAGCTCCTCGCGAAAGCGCAGATCGCACAAAGCATGGGCGCGTCGCAGAGCGAGGAGTGCGAGATCCCCTGGTTCGTCCAGTGCGACGGCCACTACATCGCGCGGGAGGGCTCGAAGTCGCCGCACGGCTGGCTCCGCCTCGAGGGCCACGGCTCCGTGTCCGCTCGGCCGTCCGAGCAGCGGGACGAGACGACGTTCGGGACCTGGAGGGTGCGGGACGAGCGGACCGTGGAGCTCGTCATCGCGGGCGTCACGTACGTCATGACGGCCGTCGACGACGTGCACAACACGGTCCACATCGCCGCGCCCGGCGACGCCGCGCCGGACACGTTCGCCTTCATCGACGAGGAGGGCGTCTTCGCGAATCGATAGCGCCCGGGCTTCTTTAGTTTGTGGTGTTGTGGGTTCGTGTCGGTGGGTCCACCGGAAAAGGGGTTGCCTGAGCGAAGCGCCAGCGTCGTCGAGCGTCGTCGACCCCTGGCGCTCCTCGGCTGGCCTGGAATCCGGCATGGCCGCCTCAAAGATGTGCTCCGTCCTGGCACTGCTGGTGCTCCACTGCGGCCTCCAGGGCGCCGTCGCTTTCCGCGCGCCGCTCGCCCGGCGACCGCTCACGGCGAGACACGCCACGGGCGAGGAGGACCTCGCGCGCCTGCGCGAGGAGATCGCCGAGCTCGAAAAGGATCTCCAGATAAAAAAGCCGCCGCCGCCGCCCGTCGACGCGCCGAAGCCGGAGCGGCGGCGCCCGGCCGGCGGCGCGGCCATCGTCGACGGCCGCGTCCGCGTCGACAGCGTCGTCGCGAAGCTCGACGCGGCGCTGCTGCCCGCCGGCGTCGACGCGGACGCCGAGAAGTCCAAGTTCGCGGAGTTCTGCCTCTTCGACGCCATGACGGGCGAGGGCCTCAAGCACGTCGAGCTCGGCGGCCTCCGCGCCGTGACCGTCGACGGCTCCGAGGAGCTCATCCTCCTGCTCAGCGGCCTCGAGGACGTGAGCCCCGGCGACGACGTTTCGGTCAGTGAGCTCAAGGCCGAGACGGACAAGTTCGTGGCGACGCTGTCCAAGTACGCCGGCGAGGGGGACGCGGACGCCGTCTGGGAGAAGGTCGGGGCGGCCTACGAGGACGACGGCTCCGACGGCGGCGGCGGCGGCGACGACGCCGCCGACGGCGACGGCGACGAGGTCTTCGGCATCGACCTGAGCGACGCGGCGACGCTGACGCCCCAGGTGCTGAGCTACCGCGTCGGCGAGCGCTTCGCCGAGTCCGCCGCGGACCACTGGCGCGACTGGTGCGCGGTCGCGACCGCGCGCGAGGCGCGGCGCGCGCCGTCGGGCGAGCTCCTCACGACGGGCGAGGCCGCGCTCTACGGCGCGGCGCTCGAGAAGCTGCGGGGCCGCATCGACTTCGACGCCGTGTCGTCGGCGGCCTTCGCCGCCGAGGTCGCCGCGAACGCGACGTCCAACGACGAGACGTTCGCGCAGTCCGTCGGCCTCTTCGAGTTCGCCTTCCGCGCCGCGCTCAAGCGCGCGGCCGCGGTGCCGCCGGGCGACCGCACGGCCGCGGACCTCGAGGCCGTGTGGACCAGGGCAGCACACGAGAGCGAAATTCCCAACTTCAAAGGCGCCGATCTCGGCCATTTTCCACTCGTTTCGGCTGATTTTTGGACGAGCGATCATCTCTCGGAACGGTCTCGAAGCGTGCATGCTTTTTCCGTGAACGCGCGCGCGCGGAACACTCACGTTGAAGCGACGTCGAATCCCTCTTGTGCTGCCCAGGTGTGGACGGCGCTCAACGTCGCGACGCTGCGCACGGCGCAGCGGGCCGAGCTCGTCCGCGACGTCGCGGGCTACTTCTTCAACGCCGTGACGGCGTCGCCCGCGTCCGAGCTCGTGCTCGACAAGCTCAAGAACTTCAACCTCGTGCCCGACGACGAGACGGACCCGGAGAAGCTCCGCGACGCCTTCGTCGACCGCGCGGCGACGGCCTTCGCGGGCGCCGTCGCCGTCTTCAACGTCCTCGCGGGGCTCCTGAGCTTCGCGCTGCTCTACGGCGTCTTCTCCCTCGTCATCGAGCCGCTCTTCGGCTTCCTCGGCGACGCCGCGAGCGGCGCGCTCGACCCGGCCGCGCCGCGCGACACGATCACGGACTTCTTCGCCCAGAGGCCCTAAAGGCGCGTTGTTGCGGCGACGGGGGCCTCGCGCCGTCCCGGGCGCGGCCCCGGCGGGAGACGCTGCGCTCGCCGAGGGCGAAGTTCTCGTCGCGCGTTACGGGGACGGGCGCGGCGCCGTCGCCTCGCGCGTTCGGTCACTCGTGCCCCGGGGTCGGGAAGACGGGGATGGTCGGGTCTTCGAGCCACGCGCTGTAGGAGTAGTCGCACGCGCGGTGGCAGATGCCGGCGGACGCCATGCAGCAGCCGCCTCCTCCGCACGAGTTGGACTGGCACTGGTACTCGTAGTCGTCGCCGTGGTTCGACCGCAGCAGCCCCACGGGGCGTTGCACGCGGCCACGCACGCCGCGTGATCGTCCGAGCCTTCCGCGGTGAGGCACCCGTGGTACCAGGCCTTCTTTTGGAAATGAATTTCTGAATCACACCTGCACTTCTCGCCGCAGTAGTTTCTGTTGTTTGCTTCGCTCCACAGTTGCCCACCCATCAAGTTGCAGTTCGGCTCTAACTACGCACGGCTCTTGCTGACATCTACTCCAAGGCGTCCCCAGGGAGCCGTCGGGCACCCGCATGCACTTGTGGTAGGGCGTCCGGCACGTGGCCAGCAGCGTCTGCTCGACGTAGCCGTCGAGGCAGGTCGGTTCATCCACGCAGCCCACCGCGTCGAGGTAGTGCTGCTCGCTCGTCCCCAGCGCGTTGAAGATCTCCGTATAGCGCTTGCCCCTGTTTTTGTTTTGGTAGATCGGGACGCCGACGATGGTCGTCGAGTAGTAAGCCTTCGCGTTGAAGCGCCCGGCGACGTGGATGGCGCACACGCAGTCGTCCCCCCTCGAGCGCTCGCCGCTTTTTTCGTTGCAGTCCCGGTCTCTGTCGAAGGGTTCCCCGTTGGCCGCGCAAATCGTCGCGTCGCACTCGTTGTTGACCGCGCACGCCTCGAGGCACGGCAGGTCGTCCATGTCCGTGAATGGCACGCCGTCCTCGAAAGAGTCCCACGGGGACCTGCAGGCGCTCGAGGCGGTGTGCGGCGCGCCGTCCGTGATCAAGATGTGCGTCTTCGTCGTCGAATCCTTATCGTGGAGCCACTCGTCGGCCTTCATGTACCCCGCGGGATGATTCGTCTTCGCCTGCCTGACGGTCTCGTACGAGAGGCCGATCATCGCGGTCTCGAACGTGGGCGCGTTGGACGGCTTGGCCGACGGCTTGGCCGTGGGCGCGTCGGAAGGCTTGGCCGTGGGTGCGTCGGACGGCTTGGCTGTGGGAGCACGGGACGGCTTGGCCGTGGGGGCGTCAGACGGCTTGGCCGTGGGTGCGTCGGACGGCTTGGCCGTGGGCGCTTCGGACGGCTTGGCCGTGGGCGCGTCGGAAGGCTTGGCCGTGGGTGCGTCGGACGGCTTCGCCGTGGGCGCTTCGGATGGCTTCGCCGTAGGCGCAGCCGTGGGCGACGTCGTCGGAGACTTCGTCGGGCGCGGCGTCACCGGCGCCGCCGTCGGATTTCCCGGCTCGACCGTCGGCGAACCCGTTGGCGTACCAGACGGCGGCGCGCTGGACGGCGAGGCCGTCGGCGCGCCGGAGGGTGAGCCCGTCGGCGCGCCGGAGGGCGCACTAGATGGCGAGGCCGTCGGCGCGCCGGAGGGTGAGCCCGTCGGCGCGCGGGACGGCGAGCTCGTGGGAGCGCGCGAGGGCGAAGGCGTCGGTCCCGGCGTCGGTCCCGGCGTCGGCGACGGCGTCGGCCCCGGCGTCGGCGCCGTCGACGGCCCCGGCGTCCGGGGGGTCGGCGCGGACGTCGGCGCGGGCGACACCTGGACGTCGACGGAGTCGGCGGAGCACGCGTTGTCGGCGCANGACAGCGTGAGCGTGTAGGCTCCCGCGGCGGCCCCCGTCAGGAGCCGAAGGTCCCGGCCGTCGTTGTCCA
>NW_008705608.1:163689-166160 GCF_000186865.1 Aureococcus anophagefferens
TTCTGAGGCGGGACGCGTTACTACTCTGTACGTAGACCGCGCGCGCGCGTGGTCCGGTGAACCTCAATTTCGTTCGACCCTCGGCAAAATCGGTCGAATATATCATACCGAGTCAACCACGGCTCGTTAAATTGTCTAATCGCATCGAATCCGACGCGTTTCAGGCGCGGGTCGCGGGTTCGGGCCGGGGAAACGTAGAGAGTCAACTTCAACATTGCACTGATCGTGCAAACTTTTTGACCCAGGACTATTAGGATTTTATTTTGGTTTCGGCACTGCGACGATGGCCTCCGAATCCGGCGCCGTGGGCTCGGGGGCCTTGAAATAACCGAAGGCGTCCGCCGTCGCGAGGAGGACGAGGAGGTGGGGGGGTTTCATCGTCGGTCTACGGCCCCCTCCGGGCGCGCGCGCGACGAAGCTCGTCAAATCGATGACCTGCGCGCGCGATTGGGCCCGTCGCTAACATCCAAGCCACATTTTACCCCTCCTCCTCGACGAACGCCCCCACGGCGTCGACGAAGCCCTCGCAGACGTCGCTCTCCGCCAGCGGCCGGAACGCGTACCTCCGGTCCGCCGCGGCGCGCAGGCGCCGCTTGACGTAGAGGCGCGCGAGCGCGCGCGTCCGCCGCTCGTCGCCCGCGAGGTCGAGGTCGGGCCGGTCGCGCCGGAGCCGCGCGAGGCGCGCGAGCGCCGCCTGGCCCGCGGCGTGCTGGCCCGGGAAGAGCCGCGCCTTGAGCTCCCGGTCCGCCGCCTCCTTGGACCGCCGCTCCGAGTCGTCGAGGTACGCGTCGAGGCCTTCGAGGACGTAGCGGCCGTGGTAGAACCTTTGGAATTCTCTAGCTCGGTCACATCGAAGTCGATTCGGCTGACTTTTGGGATTGATCGATTGCTCTCATCGAGTTATCGAAGCACAGCCGGAAGAGCTAGCATTCGAATACGCGCACATTGAAGTCGGGTTGAAGATTTGAGTTCCACACGGCCGTGGTAGAACCAGGTCCGCAGCAGCTCCACGGTGCGCTCCGCGCGGAGGATCTCGGGCGCGAAGACGTCGACGAGCGTCGCCGGCGCCGCGGCCGCCGCGCCGGCGAGGACCGCGGCGCAGCGGCCGCGGACGGCGGCGTCGGCGACGGCGCGCGCGAGGCCCCCGCGCGCCACGGGCTCGTGGGCCCGCTCGAGCGCCGCCGCGTGCTGCGTCGTGCGGCCGTGGTTCTGCCGCCACATGTACCTGCTCGGCGCGGGCGTGACCGGGACGGCGATCGCTGAAAGCCGGAGGCGCGCATCCAGTTTCCGTCTTCGACGTCGACGGTCATCGCCGTGGCCTCGCAGCGCGCGTAGAGCCACGACAGGTAGTGGTTGTCCGCGAATACGCCTAGGGGCATCGCGCGTCGGGCGGGACAGGCGCGGGGTCGGCGCGCGACGCCGGAAGCCGCTGTCGTGCTCGGCGGCGGGCGTGACGGAGAAGTACTCGCGCCACACGCCGAGGCGCACGGCCGCGTCGAAGTAGTTGGTCATGTGGAACCCGGGCCCCTCCGACGAGGCGACGACGTCGACGGGCGCGCCGCGGGCGTCGGACCGGTTCAGACCTGGCGAGGACGACGCTTCGCGCGTCGAGCGCTCGCGACGAGACGCCGGTTCGCGCCGTAGACGGGGCTCACGAGCACCTCCGCGTCGCGCGCCGCGGCCGCGATCGCGGCGTCGTAGGCCGCGACGCGGCCCGGGTGCCAGAGGTCGTCGTCGTCGCTGAAGACGCACCACGTCTCGTCGCCGTCGTCGTCGGCCAGGCGCAGACACGCCTACCGGACGCGTCGGTTTTCATCGTTGTCCCGGGGACGCTGTCGAACGCGCCTTGTAGTGACGAAATTGAGATTGGGCGTCGCCGTACTCGACGTCGACGCGGACGCCCGCGGCCCGGAGCCGCGCGGCGCGGCGGTCGAGCACGGCGCGCGCGGCTCGGCGCACGGCGGCGGCGGCGGAGACGGCGACGACGAGGCGCGCGGGCGCCGACCGCTGCCGCTCGACGGATGCGAGGCACGCGTCGAGCGACTCGAGGCGCGACGCCTGCCCCACGTGGCTCGCGAGGAAGGCCACGACCCGGGACGAGCCGGGGGGGCGCGGCGCGAGCGGAGCCCCTGAACTCGTCGGTGGTCTTGCCGTCGACGACGACGGAGTTGCCGTCGAGCTTGACGGCACGAGCTCCGCGGCGCGGCCGGCGAGCGCCTCCACGAGCGCGTCGGCGGGCAGCGCCGCGCCGTCGACGCGGAGCTCGTAGCGCTCCAGGGCCACGCCGTGCTTCTTCTGGAAGGCCTTGCAAAAGGCCGCGGCGACTGCGGCGAGCGGCCGCTGCGGCTTCGCGCGGAGCTTCGCCGTGAACGGCGGGTCGGCGACGTGGAGCACGACGTCCATCATTCACGAGAGGGACCCACGGGCTGCCCCATCGATCGATCACGAGTTTCTTGAAGGCGTCGTTGAGC
>NW_008705608.1:178970-180883 GCF_000186865.1 Aureococcus anophagefferens
GCCCCTCATGCTCAGCGACCGCCAGGTCGGCGCCCTCGCCGCCGGCGAGCCGCCGCGGCCCCTGTCGCGGCGCCGCGGCCGCCGGAGCGCCGCCGGCGACGACGACGACGACGACGACGACGCGCCGCCGGCTTTGGGCGCGCTGCCGAAGCGGCCGGGCTCGGGCGCCGCGCGCGGCGCGTGGGCCGCGGACTCGGACGACAGCGACTCCGACGACGCCGTGCTGAGCCGCGCGCAGATCAAGGAGCGCGCCAGCGCGCCCGCGGCCGTGCCCGCCGCGCGGCCCGCGTCGCGCGGCGGGGGGCGGCCGTCCGCGTCCAAGCCCGGCCGCGCGTCCGCGCGCCTCGGCTTCGACCTCAGCGGCTCCCTCGCGGCGCTGGACCAGTGGAGCGAGCACGCCGAGGCCCACGACGACGGCGCCGTTCGCTTCACGCGCGGGCCCGTCGCGCGGTCGCCGCAGCGGGCGGACCGGCCGGCGCCGGCGCCCGCGTCGCCGCCGTGCCCGGACACGGCGCGCGACGCCGCCGCCGCCGTCGCGCCCCTGGACCTGTCGCGGCCGCCGGGCCTCGCGCCGCCGCCGGGCCTCGCGGCGCGGGCGTCCTCTTCGTCCTTCGCCGCGCCGCCGCCCACGGAGGCGCCCGAGGAGGACCCCGCGCCGCGCGAGGACCCGCTCCTCGGCGCCGCGACGCGCCTCGACGACGACACGGTCGTCGGCATGCTCAAACAGCCGCCCAAGGGCGTGCGCCACCTCCGCACGCGCGACGGCTTCCGCAAATTCTTCTCCGGCATGCCCCGGGGCCGCATGGAGGCGCTCCTCACCGCGGCCTTTGCGGACCAGCCGGCTGAGGAGGCGACGGCGCGGCTCCACAAGCGCCTCCAGCTCCTCGACGACCTCCTCGTCTAGGACCCGGCTCCCCTCTCCCCGTTCGCGCCGCGGCGCTCGACCGCGCCCCGCGATTATACGATACTCGTTGAAGCCGGCGGTGCCTGTCTCTGGGCCCGGAGCGCGGAATACCGTGTGTTGTTGCGCTGCGACCACGCCGCGCTGCCGCGCGAAGCGATCCGCGTGGAGGTGTCGCGTCGCGTCGCGCGCGCGAGGCGAGGCGCACCGCGTGCCGACGCCAAAGGTCGTCGAAGGTTGGCGGCCGCGCTCGGCGTGGACGCGAGCGGGGCCGGAGGAGCCGTGTTCAAAGGGGGTTTGGTTGAAGTTTCCCGTCGTGCTCCCTTCATACTTACCTGGTCGGGTCCCGAAAGTGATCATAAAGACTTTTGGGCACGGGGGGAGCTGGGTCATTGCACACGGGGTCTTCGGACCTGACGACCTATGAACCCCGTATATTTAGCTCCTGAAGCTGGATATACGACACAATTTTTCGACGCCGGGAATAAGCGCTTGCGCTCTCCTGGACCCACACACACACGCACACACACAACACACACACACACACACACACACACACCACACGACACGTCCTCAATAGCGCGCAACAACGACACCCCCGGCCGGCCAGCATCAAGAAACGCCAAGCTCTTCAAAATCGATCGAGACATCCAGCCTCGTCGTCTCGCGACCCGCGGCGCAGCGATGGGCGACCCGCCCGACGACGACGCAGAGGTCGCCGTTGCCATGAATTCAGTCACCTTCGACCGCAGCATCACGCCGACGCGCGGGCGCGGCTCGCCGCGGCACAACGCGGCGCGGGACCGGTGCCTGTCGCGCACGTCCGAAGATCTGCGCGAGCTCGAGGAGATCTCGCAGACCCTGCACGACATCGTCGACGAGGGCGACGCGACGGCCAAGTCGTGGAGCGCGCGGAAGCGCGGCGTCGCCGAGGCCGAGGAGCGCGTCTTCGCGGCGCTCCGGCAGACGCGGCAGGCGCACGACGAGCGGCGCCGCGCCGTGAGCGAGGCGG
>NW_008705608.1:182540-183674 GCF_000186865.1 Aureococcus anophagefferens
TTGCGGCGGCGCGGCGCGAGTTGGAGGAGGCGGCGAGCGCCCGCGGCGCGCTCGAAGCCGCCCACGCGGAGGAGCTCGAGGCGCTCCACGACGGCCGCGAGGAGGCCCTGGCCGCGGCGCGGCGCGAGTTGGAGGAGGTCGCGAGCTCGCGCGGCGCGCTCGAAGCGTCGAGCGCGGAAGAGACGGCGGCGCTGCGCGAGGCCCTCGAGGCGCTCCGGGAGGCCTCCGAGGCGCGCCAGGCGCAGCTCGTCGAGGAGCGCGGGGCGCTCGAGGCGCGGCACGCGGCGGAGCTCGAGAGCGCCTGGGAGGACCTCGAGGCGTCGCACGCGGCGGAACTGAGAGCGCTCCGCGCGTCGCTCGAGGCGCGGACCGCGGACCTCGAGGCCGTCCGGAGCCGCAGCGCGTCCGCCCAGAGCGACGCCGACGAGGCGCGGCGCGAGCTCGAAGCGTCGCACGCGGCGCAGCTCGAGGCGCTGCGCGGCGCGTTGGAGGCCGACGCGGAGGCCGTCCGGAGCCGCGGCGAATCGGCCCAGAGCGACGGGCGGCGGGAGCTCGAGGCGGCGAAGGGCGCGCTGGAAGCCGCGCACGCGGAGGAGCTGGCGTCGCTGCGCGGCGCGCTCGAGGCCGCGCGCGCCGAGGAGCTGCGCGCGCTCGAGGCGCGCCACGCGTCGGAGATCGACATGGCGCGCGGCGACCTCGAGGCCGTCCACGACCGCCACGAGTCGGCCCAGGGCGAGGCCGACGCGGCGCTGGCCGCGGCGCTCGACGAGCTCGAGGAGGCCAGGGCCGCCCGCGGCGCGCTGGAGGCGGCGCACGCGGACGAGCTCGCGGCGCTCCGCGACGGCCGCGAGGAGGCCTTGGCGGCGGCGCGGCGCGAGCTCGACGACGCGACGAGCGCCCGGAGCGCTCTGCAGGATGCCCACGCCGACGAGCTCGCAAAGCTGCGGGCGTCGCTCAGCGAGGGCCACGAGGCGACTTTGGCCTCGGCGCGGCGCGAGCTCGACGACGCGACGAGCGCTCGAAGACGCGCACGCCGACGAGCTCGCAGCGCTGCGGGCGTCGCTCAGCGAGGGCCACGAGGAGGCTTTGGCCTCGGCGCGGCGCGAGCTCGGCGACGCGACGAGCGCGCGAAGC
>NW_008705608.1:184994-187721 GCF_000186865.1 Aureococcus anophagefferens
CTCTGAGGATCCCCGCGCGGGCTCGCTCCTCGTCGGCCTCCTGGGCACCGTCGACGTCGCGGACCTCGCGTGCCACGTGTGCACGGGCGGCTGGGACGGCGACGTCGGCGGGGAGGCGGAGCGGCTGGCGCACTAAGGACGTCGGGGTTGGATCGTTACTCGGGGGCGCGCGCGGGGATGGGGTTCGTGGGATTGGATCGTGGGTGCGCGTCGGTGCAACGGCGCCAGATGAAGTTCAAACGAGGCGGCCGCGGCCCGCGGGCTGGCCGGCGCGGGGGACCAAGCCGCCGCCCCGGCCGCGGCCCGCGGGCCGGGCGGCGCGGGGTCTAGGGCCGGCCGGCGCGGGGGGCCCATTCATCCTCGAAGTCGAGATCAGTGAGATCGCCGCGCCGCGGGCGGCGGCCGCCGGACGAAGGACTGAAGGAGCGAGCACCTGGATAAGCGATCGCGGAGCGAGCACGAAGAGAAGGGGCCGGTTGAGGGCCACGCTGCGCTTCCGCCGACAATTTCAGGTGCTTCAAGAAACAAAAGGCAACGAACACGCAGGCTAAGACGGTGAAAAGTAATTCCAAAAGGTAGCCGGCAACGGAGAACGCGGCCATCCACCCCGCCCACCAGATCTCGCCCTCGACCTTCCGGACGAAACCGTCGAAGCTCATCCCCGCATCTCTCTCCTTCTCGCATCTCGCCACGCAGTCTTTGAACCGATAGAGAGCACCCATGGCTTCGTCGCAGACGCCCTCGCACTGCTCGGAGACGGACACAGACTCCTCCTCGTACTTGTGCTCGCGGCGCTCTCTCAGGGCCGTGCGAAGATCGAAGACGAGTGTCTTCGCGGGCGCGGGCGCCGCCGGCGCCCGGGGCCGCCCCGGCGGCGGCGACGCCTTCTGCAGCTTCCACTCCTCGCACAGGTGCACGCACTGCTCCATGCGCTCCTTCGTCTTCGTGATTATCTGCTTGGGGCACTCTTCGCAGCATTCCGTGAGGGAGCTTTTGAAGCACGCCTCGACGTCCGCGCGCATGTTGGCGGCGCCCGCGGCGGCGAAGGCGGCGGCGAGGCAGAGCATGGACAGGCGCGACGGAGTCATGGCGAGGCGGGGGCGGCGAGGCTCGTGTGCGCGGTGGAGGGTAGAGGCTGCGGGCGGGCGCGGCGTGATCCGGGCTGATCCGGCTCGATCGGGGCTCCCTGGCCTCACTCAAATAGTTGCACCACAAGGTGAAGCAGCCAAGCATGGCCCAGCAGCTAGAATTCTAATCGTAATTGTGCTCGTGCAAGAGGCTCGTGCGCTTGCCAGTTTGTGAGTCGTGTCAATCGCAAGGCCATCGCGAGAGACGCTCGAGCCAGGCAGCGAGTCGTGAGCTTGCAAGAGCATGGCCAAGGGCGCTCGCCGCTGGGTGCGGCGCGCCGCCGTGTCCATCGTGCACAAATCGCGCGCGGCCTGGTCCTGGCTGAGGCGGCAGAGAACGCTGCCGGCGCCGCCGCCGCCGCCGCTCCTGCGGGGCCCGACGCTGCGCGGCGAGGCGGACGCGCTCGCGCGGCACTCGCTGAGCGACTTCGTGCTCGACGAGGTGCTGGCGTGCCAGGGCGGCACGCACTGCCGCCTCCTGGGCTCGTTCCGCGGCGAGGCCGCGCTCGTGACGCTGGACCTGCGCGGGCCGCTGCCGGACGGCGCCGCCCTCGCGGCCGCATTGCCCGAAATGCGAGCCGCTCTCAGCGGCTGGTCCGGCGCGGAGTACAGCTTCTACGCGGCGACGCTGCGCGCGGCGCCGGCGCCCCAGTACGCGCTGCAGATCCACTGCCCGGCGTCCGAGGACGCCGTGCGCCGCGCGCGGCCGACGCGCTTCGTCACGCACGTCGAGACGCCGGAGCTCTACGCGGAGCGCGTCGAGCCCTACGTGCGGCGCCTGCCGCCGGCGACGTGGATCGACCGCGTCTGCGCCCTCGAGGCGGAGCGCGTGCTCTTCGCCGGCGGGCCGGGCCGGGGCTTCGTCGTCGTCGTCGACAGCAAGTGGCGGTCGCACCCGCGGTTCACGCACCACGAGGATCTCCGGGCCGCGTGGCGCGGCGCGCCCTGGACGGACGCGCTCTACCTGCTGGCCATCTCCCGCGACCCGGCGCTGCGGTCCATCCGCGACCTGCGGGGCGCCGGCGCCGCGGCCGTCGTCTCGGCCATGCGCGCGGCGCTCGTCGCCGCGGCGCGCGACGTCTACGGCGTGCCGGAGGGCCAGCTGCGGCTCTTCTTCCACTACTGCCCGCGCTTCTGGCGCCTCCACGCGCACGCCGCGCGCGTCGACGGCCCGGCGTCCTGCGCCGCGGACCGCGCGCACCTCGTCGTCCACGTCGAGGACAACCTCCGCCGCGACCCCGCCTACTACCGCGACGCGACCCTGTCCTACCGCCTCCGCGAGGGCGACCGCCTCCACGCCGTCCTCGACGCGCCCGCGTAAGCATTACAAGTAGCATTACCACCAGGTGGCAGGTGAGCACGCCTCTAAGCACGCAGATGCAACATGGGGTAAACGTTGACCTAGACGCTGGAAATTGCCACAGCATGTGGGCCTTTTGGACTGGCGTCTCCAACTCCGCGCCCCCTTCGGCGGGGCTCATACATCCCAGACTCGCGTGCGAGCGCGAGGCTCCGCTCGAAAACGTACCCGGTCTGCGTCGGTGAGTGAGAAACCGCCGCCGCCGCAGTGGAGCAGCCGCGAGAGCGCTCGTGGCGGCGG
>NW_008705608.1:187991-189926 GCF_000186865.1 Aureococcus anophagefferens
ATAGATGCCGGTCATATACGCGTAGTCCGAAGACAGTGCAATGCGACACTCGCGGCATGGGTAGCAATCTTAAAAATCTGGGGACCGCGTTGCGGATCGCCTCATTTGATCATTGCCACCACCCGGCCAGGTAAGTATGAAGGGCGGTAGATGCGCTCAGGGTCTGCGCCACCATGCGCGCGAGCAACCGGTCCAAAAATTAGCCGAATCGGTGGCGTTGGCGGGAAGTTCTGTCGAAAAGAGTGGCCATCGCAGCCCCAACGTCGCTGACAAGCTTGACATTCAATAGCGAGCAGCCCACTGGCTGTCGCTGCATCCTCGCGCCGTCTCGATGTGCTGCCGTAGAACCACGCGAAAAGACGCGTTTTAGCTCCTGTTAACTCTGGACATCCATCTCGAGCACACCGGAACCGCCAGAGCCGCTCCAGGGGCTGCCCATGGCGCGATCGGCTGCCCATCGAGCATCGTCGAGAAGCGTTTCCGGACGCGAGCCGTCCCGGAGCGGGCTCGCAGCACCTCCGAAGCCAGAGCGTCCACGCCGCTCGCTCGAGTGGCTCGCGAGGTCCATGCTGCGAAAGCAGCAGCCCCATGCTCCAGCACTTGCTGCCGCGTCCGACCGATGCGGCGAAGCCGTCGCCGCGGCGCGGCGCGCGCGCAAGTGCTTCGACGACTCCTTCCAGTCCCAGTCCATCTGCCTCGCGCGGCTCGAAGCGGTGCAGCGGCGCTGGCGCTGCGGCAGCTCGGACTCCAGGCCTGGAGCGCGTCGGCCGCGCCGCGTCGGGCGGCGGAGCTCGCGCTCGAGCAGAACGCCGGCGACGTCGACGGGTCGCACTCGCACGCGTCGAGCGACCACGTGCTCGCGCGCCGCGGCGTCGCGCATCCCTTCGTCGACGTCCTCGTGGCCGCGCGGCTCCGCGCCGGGATGCTCTGGTTTGGGCACACTCCGTCCGAGCCGCTCGGACGAGACGAGCCTACTCGGTCCCCTTCGTGCGCGCTTATCCCCTTCGCCCCCCTGCCCCTGTCGGCGCTTCGATGCCCAAAGCTGCGGCGCTCGGATCGCTGCTGCAAGATGGGGTAAAGGCTAAAGATGCAGCTCTGCTCGGCTGGACCGCCGGCACGATGGGTCAGAGCATGGGGGCTTCGCAGCGCCGCGAGCCAGCGGTCGCGGGGCCGCCTGAGCCCGTGCGCCACAGCATCGAGGGGCGCGAGCGCCCGGCGTCGAAGGGCGCGCGCTCGAGCCCGGAGTTTTCCACGATTTGGGGGAAGGCCGACCTGGCCGACACTGTGGTCTCGTTTCTGCCGGCGGACTCCGTCGGGCGCCTGCCCCTGGTCTCGCGGGCGCAGCGCGACGCGCAGCCGCGCGTCCTCTTCGCGGCGGCGCGGGAGCGAGGTGTCGCTGGGGAGCTCGCCCTCGCGTGCGTCGCGACGCTGCGAGGCGCGGAACGCGAACAGTTTCACTTCCGCGAAACCTGGAGCGACGGTATGTCCGAGCGCTGGTTCGACCAAGGCACCCACGGCAGACACCTCTGCTACGATCTGGGCCCTCGCCTTCACAATGATCTGGGCCCTCGTGATTTGGTCACGGTCTCTCGTTTCCGGGTGCAGATGTTGGCTCGGGGAAGCAGCGGATGTTCGCATTTCCTCCTCTGCGGTCCCAATGGTGAAATGCCGCCAAGCAACTACTTGGTTCCTGAGAGTCTTGATCTTTCGGCTCTCAATGTTTTTGCTGGTGTTAAGTTGGTCAGACACTCCCAGGGTGAGATTAACGAGCGACTCAGCTGGTTGGGCGTGCCTGGTGTTGTTGAGGAACCTTTTACCATCCTGGTTGAGCACCCGAATGAGGACGATCTGCACCCGATGGACCTCGAACCCGTAAGGTTGCATACCGTGGATGCGATATTTTCCTATGGTTCGTCCGCGGTCCACGTCTCGGGA
>NW_008705609.1:0-28859 GCF_000186865.1 Aureococcus anophagefferens
ACGCGAGCGCGTCGCCATGCGCCGCATGCGCGCGGGCATCCTCTCCGTGGGCACGCTCCTCTTCTTCTTCCTCTGCTTCGGCTGAGGTTTGGCGATGGTCGTTTTAACAAACAAATTTACCCTGAGGCCTTCGGCTGGCACTCGTCGCGGTGCGCGCGCTTCCAGTGCATGATCTGGCAGTCGCGCGAGCAGTAGCGGACGCTCTCGCAGCACGCGCATTTCTGGAACGGAGGCGCGACGAGCGACCCCTCTCCTTCACAGTTCGCACACGTGCGGCGTTTCAGCGCGCGCCGGACCTTCGGATGCGCTTCGAGGAGCGTGACGAACTCGTGGAGGTCGCCGCCGCGCTTTCGTGCATAGCAAAGAGGCGTCTCGTCCTTGAATCCCGACGTCGGATCAGCGCCGTGTTCAAGGAGACAACGCGCGACTCCAAGATGGTCAGGCTTGCGAGCACAGCTAAAAGCCTTAACGTTTTGTATCCGCCAGAAAGGCGTTGCCGCCGCCAAACATGCACAAAGAGCTGGCAATCCGCGGTGCGGCGCGTCCAGGTCGGGGCGGACGGCGGCGTGGCGCGCGTTCTCGCGGACGAAGTTGCAATCGACGTTGTGAATCGATGCGCCGTGCCGAATCAACATCTCGACGGCATCGACGCAGCCAGCACCGATGGACGTCAGGAATGGGTTTAATTTGAGGCGCGCTCTCGAGTCCCGAGCGTATCGCCGGGCGAGCCCTGCCAGGACCTTGTTAGCTTGAACCAGTTCCACGTCCGGGATATTCTGCATGTCGAGGTCAAAGCCATCCAGAGCGCGCGCGTGCGTTTCGACCAACCAGCGCGCCAGCACTTCATCGGGCGAGGTCCCCAGCGCAGTGTCGCAGCCCGCGGGCGGCGCCTGCGACTCCCCGTTACTCGAGCCTCGAGAGCGGACTCCGTCGACCATGCTTATGAACAGAGCACTGATGAAGGAAATAAGCCAACCTTGATGAGCAGTTCGAACGCGTTGAAAAAGCGCGGTTTACGCGAATTGTCCCGCTCTCGCGTCGCCTGGTGCTCTGGTACCGCGTCGTCGTCAGTCGCCACCGCGTGCACGTCCCATGCCGCGCCTTTCCAAGCACGCCGCGGCGCCGCGCCGCGTCTACTCGTCGTGGGCCGACGAGAACAAGGAGAACATCGATCCGCGCGACGGCAAGGACGGCGGCGACGGCCCAACGAAGCGCGGCGCCGGCGCCACGCCCAAGAAGAAGCCCGCCGCGCTGGCCTTGAAGCCCCGCGCGACGCCGCTGCGCCTCCGCAGCGGCAGCCCCGCCGCGCCGCCGCCCGCGGGCTCGCCGCGATCCGTGCTCGACGCGGGCGCCGCGGCGTCCGCGAAGCCGCGGCCCCGGTCCTTCGACGACGCGCCGGAGGACGACGAGCAGCCCGCGGCGCTCCCCTTCGCCATCTTCGACGACGAGGCGCGGGACGCCGCCGCGCCGGCGCTCCTCGTCAGATGATTCGCGCGGAGACGAAGGCGAAAGCAAGATCCTAAGAAGACTGACTAAGCGCCGCGGCGGCGTCCGTGAAGGGCTCCATGCCCCGGACGCGCTCGACGAACGCGTCGACGGCCGCGGCGCTTCGCCGCACGAGGCCCGGCACGCGCGCGGCGACGTCGTCCGCGCTGGGGAAGACCGCCGGCGCCGACGCGCGGAGCTTCACGCGCCGCAGCACGGCGACGCAGGGCCGGCGGCCCTCCTCGAGCAACGCGAGGGCGTGGGCGTGGCCGCCGCAGGCGACGCCGTCGACGGCGACGACGCAGAGGCCCTCCCGCGCGCCCGCGCGCCACGCGGCGCCGCCGATGGCCACGGCGTCGACGCGCGCGTAGGAGCCGCGGACCGCGCCCGCGGCGTCCGTCAGGCGCAGCCCCAGGGGCCCCGCGGGCAGCGTCACGCGGCGCTCCTCGTCGTAGCGCGGCGGCGGCGCCGCGCCGGGCGACCCGGGCGGCCGCGGCCGGAGTAAGACCAGCAGCGGCCGCCGGAAGTCGCTCAGCGCCGACACGACGACGTCGTAGGACACGGCGTCGCGCCGCGCGTTGACGCCGACGACGGCGGCGCCGTCGGGCGCGCCGAAGCAGCCGAAGACGCGCGCGACGGCGCGCGCGCCCGAGCCGTCGCGCTCGAGCCGCTCGCAGAGGGGCTCGCCGGCGCCGAGCGCGACGGCGACGAGCGGCTCGCCGTCATCGGCGAGCGGCGCGTCGTCGGCGAGCGGCGCGTCGACGGGCTCCGGCGACGGCTCCGGCGACGGCGGCCGGAGCTCGGGCCGCGGCGGCGCCTCGCGGTCCCGCGCCGGCGCCTTGCGTGCTTTCGCCGGCGGGCTCGGCGTCGCCGCGGCGGACTCGTCCCAGTAGCTCGACACCTTCTGGTGGCTGCCGTAGCTCGACTCCGTCACCGTCGCCCAGTCCTTGAGCGGGCCGTCGTCGCCGCGCCGCTGGCGCGCGGGCAGGTCCCCCCGCTCGCCGTCGACGAATTCCGCGACCAGATCGTCCTCGAATTCCGCCACGAGGTCGTCGATCTCGTCGCGCGGCGCCGGCCCGCCGCCCGTGACGCCCTCGTCCGGGTCCTCCGGCGCCGGCCCGCCGCCCGTGACGCCCTCGTCCGCCTCCTCGGGCGGCGGCGGCGACGACGGCAGCGGCGCCGGGAGCGAGCCCGGCGACTCCGGCGGCGACTCCGGCGGCGGCGGCGGCCGCGGCGCGCCCGCCGGGCGCCGCAGCAATAAGCGGACGTCGCCGCCGCGGCCCCGCGCGCGGCCCAGGGCCGCCAGCGCGTCGCCGTAGCGCCAGACCCGCCGGTCGCCGACGCCGACGACGTAGTCGCCGACCGCGACGCCCGCGCGCGCCGCGGGCGACGCGGCCGCGACGGCGCGGACGGCGCAGCGGCCGCCGTGCGCGGCGACGAGCCCCAGGCCCAGGGTTTTCGCGTTTGCGACGACCGCGCGGACCTCGCCCGCGCCCGCTACGAGCCGCGCGTTCCGCGAGACGTTCGCGTCCGCCGCGAGGCGGTCGCGCGCGGCCGCCGCCGCGGCCTCGGGCTCCTCGACGCCCAGGTCGACGCGCGCCGCGGCGCAGGCGGCGACGGCCAGCGCGTCCGCGTAGGCGTAGACGAACGGCGCGGACACGCCGGCGCCGGACGCGCCGTGGCGGTCGAGGTAGGCCCGCAGCGTGCCGTTGCCGCCGAGCAGCAGCGCGGCGTACTGCGCGGGCGTCCAGTTGTCCAGCTCCAGGTGCCGCAGCGTGCGCGCGCGCTCGCCGCAGGCGCCGCAGACGACGACGCCGCGGCCCGCGTCGCCGTAGGCGGCCTCGCCGTCGGCCGACGCGAGGCCGTCGAGCGCGGCGCCGCAGTCGTAGCAGCGGCCGTTGCCCGGCCGCGCGGCGACGCGGCCGCGCGCCGCCGCGGACAGGGGCGCGCCGCGGGGCCAGCGCCGCCGCCGCGGCGACGCGGGCGACGCCGGCTCGGACGCGGCCCCGTCGTCGGACGCGGCCTCCGAGCGCGCCGAGGACCCGGAGCTCGCGGCGTCGCCGTCGTCCGCGTCGTCGTCCTCGACGAACATGCGCGACAGCCAGCCCTCGACGGGCGCGTCGATGCGCACGCGCTCGCGGCCGGACGCGAGCGTGACCGTCTCGACGATGACGATTTCGCAGCCGCTATCCAGCGTGTTTATCACGGGCGAGTCGAGCTCGGCGCTCGCGCGCACTTGCGCGGCGTCGAAGCGCACCGTGGCCGTTGTTGGCATGACGGCTCAGCTCATGTTGTCTGTTGCGGCAGTGATGCCATCGTCGAGCCGTTCTTCAACTTGACGGCATGTCCGACTCGTTTTCAAGGGGCAGCTCGCCATCATGATGGGCAGCCGAATCGCGTGCGCTGTCGCGCTCATTCTCGCGTGCGCATTCGCGGAGCCGAACGTGACGGCGCTGCTGGACCTCGTCGAGGTGGCGGCGATCACGAAGAACGCGACGCGGCTCGCCGCCTTCGAGGACGCCCTCGCCGACGTGAAGGCGCAGCGCGACGTCGCCGACGACGACGAGTACATCGCGCTGCTCCGGTCCGCGGCGTCGGGCAACGCGACGGCGCTCTTCCACCTCGCCAAGTTCTTCTGCGCGCCCTTCGGCGGCGCGCCGCCCGCGCCGCCGCGGTGCGAGCGGCTGTTAAGGGTAGCGGTCGACGCGATCGACGGCCCCGAGATCCCGCGGTCGGAGCTCGGCAACTTCGCGCTCCGCGCCCGCGGCAAGCTCTTCGATGCCTACGCCGACGGCGCGCCGGGCGAGGTCGAGTTCTACCTGGCGACGCACTACGACCGGTTCACGCCCTGGTGGGCGGAAGAGCGCGCGGCGGGCGCCGGCCGGTGCCTCGCGGCGAACGAGGCCGCGGCGCGCCACTGGTACACCAAGGCGGCCTTCCGGGGCCACGGCGCCGCGGCCTTCCACCTCTTCTTCATCTTCGAGACGCGCGCCAACCAGACGGAGGAGTCCAGGGCGCTCGCGACGTACTGGCTCGACGTCGCGGTGAAATTCGCCGACCCGACGGCCGTCTCCACAAAGGCCGCGCGGCGGAAGCTGACCGTGCGCGACTTCCTCGAGCGGCACCGGCACCTCTACGACGCGCAGTACGACGACGTCGTGGCGCGCGTCGCGGCCTTTCTCGAGGAGCACGCGGGCGTCGGCCTCGACGACGACCCCGGCGACCCGGCGGCGAAAAAAACGGCGGAAACGGCGGACGCGCCGGCGGAAGTCGAAAGCGCGACGGTGCCGCCGCCGGAGGAGGACGCCGCCGAAGCGGCGGCAGACGCTGCCGCCGACGCGGCGCCGCCGGAGGAGGACGCCGCCGCCGCCGCCGCGCCGCCGCCGGAGCGCAAGGGCCCGCTCGCGGGCGTCCGGCGGCGGCTCGGGAACGCGTTCCGGCGGCGCGGCAAGCCCCCGGCGAGCGAGCTCTAGGTAACGACCACCCTAGACGCCGAGGCGGCACCGGCGCTCGCGCGCGCCGCGGCCGCGGAGGAAGGAGAGGACGTCCGCGGCGCCGCGCGCCGCCGCGAAGTCGAGCGCCGCGAGGCCGTCGCCGTCGCGCGCGTCGACGTCCGCGCCCGCGGCGGCGAGGAGCTCCGCGACGGCGAGCTCGCCCAGAGCGCATGCGGCCCAGAACGCCGTGCGGCCGGAAACGTCCGCGGCCTCGACGTCCGCGCCCGCGAGCACGAGCGTTTCCGCGGCCGCGGCGTGCCCGAGGGCCGCGGCGGCGAAGAGCGGCGTGCGGCCGTCTGCGTCCCTCTGCTCGAGGTCCGCGCCGAGGCGGCAGAGCATCTCCAGCGCGGCGACGGCGTCGGACTCCGCCGCGAGGTGCAGCGCCGCGTAGCCGTCGTCGGCCGCCGCGTCGACGTCGACCGTAGCGGCGAGCGCGGCGATGCCCTCGGCGTCGTCCTGCAGAGCCGCGTGCCAGAGCGCGTCGGTCGCCGACAAGAGGCACTCGGTCGTCCCGAGGCAGCGCGCGTCGGTGGTCGCGAGGCACAGCCAGGGCGGGACGTCGCGCGCGTCGACGAAGTTGCAGAGGTCATTGGTCTTGATGGGGTAGAGATGCAGCGGCGCGTCGGCGCGCTGCAGGCCCATGTCGTCGAACTCGTCGAAGCCGTGGCAGGTCGTGCAATCCATGAGCATGGTGCGTTGGGAATGGGCTGGTCGCTGCGGTGCGTTGATAGTGGGCTGGTCGCTGCGGTGCGTTGGGAGTGGGAGGAGTAAGGAATGGGCTGCGTTGGGAATGGGGTGCGTTGGGAATGGGGTGCCGTCCCATCATCTTCCCCGATTGTCCGGCGTTCGAGTTTTCGAAGGTTCAAGCACCGAGTGTGTCGTCTCACTTGCAGTCGCTCATAAAAACTCCACAAGCAAAAGCTGGATGATGAGCTCTGCGTCGCGCCTCGAGCGTGGTAACGAACTCGCACCGTGATGCGCCGGCTCTCGTCCCTCGCTCGCCTGCGCGGCGCGCGCCTGGCCTATCCGTCCAGCACCCCAACGATCCCGCTCGACCTCGACATCCCGCCGGCGACCCAAGGCGGCCACGCGCTCCTCGGCGCCAACGGCTGCGGCAAGTCGCTCGTCGCCGAGGCCTTCCTGGACAACGACGCCGTCGTCGCGGGCGGCTCCGTGGAGCGCGCGCCGCGGAGCGCGCGCGTGAGCTTCGAGGCGCACGGGGCGCTCGTCGACGAGGGCCTGACGGTCTACGAGGCGTGCGGCAAGCTGCAGACGAAGGCGAGCAAGTACCTCGTCGTGCGCTTCGGGCTGCACCCGCTGCTCTGGCGGCCCGTCGGGTCCGTCTCCACGGGCGAGATCCGCAAGGTGCTCCTCGCGCGCGCGCTCGCGCGGAAGCCCGACCTCCTCCTGTTGGACAACGCGTACGACGGCCTCGACGCGCCGTCGCGGGCGGCCCTCGCGAAGCTCCTGAGCCAGATGCTCACCGGCTTCTCCGCGCTCCTCGTCCAGGACGTGCCGTCGGGCGCCGAGGCCGCGCGGAGCCAGGTGCTGCAGATCACGCACCGCGCTGTGCCGAATTCAACCACTGGTTTGGGTGGTCCTGACCAAACTTGAGAATTCTCTAGCTCGGTCAAATCGAAGTCGATTCGGCTGATTTTTGGACGAATCGATTGCTCTCGTCGAGTTCTCGAAGCACGGCCGAAGAGACTTCGTCGAAACTGTCGCGTACACTCACATTGAAGTCTATTTGAAGATTTGAATTCGGCACAGGCACCGCGCCGAGGAGGTGCTGCCCGAGGTCGCGCGCGTCTCCTGGCTCGGCGTCGACGGCGTCGCGACGGCGCCGACGCCGCCGGAGCTCGCCGCGGCGCTCGGCGCGTTCTGCGCCGCGTCGGCCGCGGCGCCGCCGGAATCCGTCGCCGCGGCGGTCTACGCGGACGCGCCTAGTTCTTCATCGAACGCCGCCGTCGTCGAGGCCCGGGGGCTCGGCGTGCGGGCCGGCGACGTGCGCGTGCTCCGCGACGTCGACTGGACCGTGCGGCGCGGCGAGCACTGGCTCGTCGCCGGCGGCAACGGCAGCGGCAAGTCGACGCTGGGCGCGCTCCTCGCGCGGCCGCTCGCGGCCCGCGACTGGTTCCCGACGGGCCGGAGCGGCGACCTCGCGGGGTCCCTCGAGGTGCTCGGCGTCGACGTCGCGCGCGGCGGCGCCGCGGCCGTCGCCTGGGTGTCGACGGAGCTGCACCTCGCGCTCGCCGCGCGGGCGGACGCCGCGTCGGTCGTCGCCCGGTGCTTCGGCGCGACGGCGGGCGCCGCGGCCTACGTGCTCGAGGCGGGCTTCGGCGTCGGCGCCGCCGCGCTCGACCGGCCCTTTCGCGCCCTGAGCCAGGGCGAGCAGAAGCTCGTGCTCGTCGCCGGCGCCGTCGCGGCCAAACCTGAGCTCCTCGTGCTCGACGAGGTCTGCCAGGGCCTCGACGCGACGCACCGCGCGCGCGTGCTCGCGCTCGCGGACGCCGTCGCGCCGCATGCCTCCATCGTCTTCATCTCGCACCACCGGGACGAGATCCTCCCCTGCGTGACCCACGTCCTCGACCTCGCGCAGAACGAGGCGCCGACCTTCGTCGGGGAAATGCGGGCCTGGACGCCGCCATAATTTTACTACTCGGGCTCGAGGCTCGCCATGGGGTCGCAGAGCGTCAGGCGGATCCTGACGTTGTCCGGGTCCGAGAACCGCGCCCGGAAAAAATCCGCGAAGCCCGGCGGCTCCGCCGAATCCGCGCGCAGGTCCCCAAAGTCGCCGCAGTCCCACGTGTCGCCGCCCCCGCGGACCGCGGCGGCGGCCGCCTCGCGCTCCGCGCGCGCGAGCGGCGTCGTCGGTCGCAGCGTGAAAAAGAAGTCGTCGCCCGCCTCCTGAAATCCGACGAACTCGAAGGGCCAGCCGTCTAGAATCGTCGCCAGGATGGACTGCGCCGCGTCCGCCGCGTAGCGCGCGGCGACGGCGCCGACGGCGCGCCGGAACGCGTCGTCGCTCGCTCGTAGCGCGCGCGGCGTGAACGGCAGCCGGTCCTCCCTGTCCGCGGCGTCGGCGTAGTAGTAGCCGAACGCGTTGGCGCCGTCCGCGGCGCTCACGTAGGGCGTGATCGTGAGGACGAGGTGGTCGCCGGCGTCGTCGTCCGGCTCCTCGGTCGCGACACCGCTCGAGGCTTTGATGGCCGCTTCGATGCCGTGGAGCGACTGGGCGATGTCGTCCATGCTCGCCATCGCTACGGCAGCGCCGCCGCGCGATGCGAAGTGCGCGCTGCAGCTGTGGCAGGCGCCGCTCTCTGCAGGATGCGAGATGCGAGAAGGTGTGCAGAGTGCTGTTCGGTGCGCGATGCGGGCGCGCGACGCATCGATGTTAACCTTTCAGCTGTTCGTGCCACCAAATTCGACACGTCGTCGGGCAGCCCGCGCCGTCGCAGCCCGACTAACGAGAGGCAGCCTCTCGGCAACGCCAGCAAGCCATGGCGCCCTGGGGACTCAGAAGCCTCGCCATTTTTTTATTCATGGCCCAGGTCACCGCGCAGCCGCTGCCCGACGCGCCGACGGCGGCGCCCACGGACGCGCCGTCCCTGGCGCCGTCCGCGGCGCCGACGGCCAGCTTCGCGCCGACGATCAACGCCACGGCGAACGTCACGACGGATGCGCCGTCCCTGGCGCCCACGCCGGCGCCGAGCAACGCCACGAACAGCTCCAGCGACAGCTCGGATCTCGACGACGACGACGACGACGGCGGCATGGACGAGACGATGCTCGTCTGGATCATCATCCTCGCCGTCGTCTTCGTCTGCAGCTTCTCCGTCGCGTGCTGTCTGAAGGTACGACGCGAGCGCCTGGAGGCCGCGGCCGCGGCCGCGCAGGAGGCGGAGCCGCTCCTCAAGTGAGCGCGGGAGCCGCCCGCTCGGATAAACGCCGCTCGTCTTGTTGGTGTTCTTGAGCCCGTCGGGCACGGTGGTAGTATTCACCTTGGTGCTCTCGACGATGCACGCGGTCTTTTTTCGTGACTGCTCTATGACTGCAACAACGCGTGATGATGCTCGCTGCAAAACTGCCCAGGCATCAAGTGCAGGCATGGCAAAGGCCGGCGCTCGACCTCGCCGCCGGCCGTAGCGCGTGACGACGAGTGACGACGAGTAGCCCGATCGCGGCACCTGCGGCATGGCCCGCAAAAAGGGGAAACAGGAAGCGGCAAAAGCACCACCAAACCCACAAAAAAACGCATCACCGCTCCTCGTCGCGGTCGCGCTCGCGGTCGCCGGCGTGGCCGCGTTCGTCGCGCGCGCGCAGAGCCCGAGCGCGGACGACGCGCTGGCGGCGCTCAGCGCCGCGCTCGCCTCGGACAGCGGCGGCTGGGCGGCGGACGTGGCGCCGCGGCAGCTCCTGACGGGCCTCGCCGGCCGGAGCTTCTGCGACTTCGACGTCGTCAACGCGTCGGCGCTCGACGCGGCCGCGCTCGAGCGGTATCGGCGAACGAGAACCCCCGTGCTCCTCCGCGGCGCCGCGAGCCGCTGGAAGGCCGGGCGGCGCTGGCGCAAGGAGACCCTGCGCGAGGC
Organism: Aureococcus anophagefferens; assembly: GCF_000186865.1. Taxonomy (NCBI): domain Eukaryota; class Pelagophyceae; order Pelagomonadales; family Pelagomonadaceae; genus Aureococcus; species Aureococcus anophagefferens. Next base: position 9,569 of record NW_008705609.1, read on the forward strand.
CTACGCCGGCCGGGCGACGCAGTACGGCGCCGGGAGCGACATCGTCTTCGCCGGCGGCGGCGTCACGAACCACGCGACGCTGCGGGCGCTGCTCGACCGCGTCGACGCGGCGACGGCCGCCCTGGCCAACGATTCGACGTCCGTGCTAGCCGACGACGTCTTCGCCTTCGACGTCTCCGTGCTCGACGCCATCCCCGAGCTCCGCGGGGACTTCTCGACGCCGACGCTCCTCCGGAAGGCGTTCCCGCAGAAGCTTTTGGGGGGCGCGCACTGGCAGCTCCTGAGCCTGGGCCCGTCGCGCGCGGGCCTGCCCATGCACGCCCACGGCGAGACCTGGCTCGGCGTCGTCCACGGCGCGAAGCGCTGGTTCTGCTACGAGCTCGGCGACGGGCCGCCGCGCGACGTTTCGGCGGCGCTCCATCCGCTGGCGTCCGCGCGCGCCTGGTACGGCGCCGTCTACGGCCAAGCGCGCCACCTCCCGAAGACCTGCCTCCAGCGCGCCGGCGACGTTTTTTACCTGCCCCCGGGCTGGAAGCACGCGACGCTCAACGTCGGCGAGACCGTCGCCGTGGGGGGGCAGCTCGGCTACGGCGCGGCCGAGCGCTTCGAATTCTCGAAAAGGGCGCTGGCGAACAACCCCCGCGACGTCGAGGCGCTCCACGGCGCGGGCATCGCCGCGGCGCACCTCGCCTTCGAGGGCCGGCCCGAGCTCTTCCGCGAGTCCGTGGCCTACCTGTCGCGCGCCGCCGACGAGCGACCTCTCCAGCCCGAGGTCAACATCATTTTAGGCGAGGTGCTCGCGGGCGCCGGCGACACGACCGCGGCGGCGCGCGCCGTCGAGCGGTGCCGCGACGCCTACCGGGCCGCGGCGGCGCGGCCGCCCCTCGCCGGCGCGCCGTCGCCGACGGCGCTCGCCGCGGTGCACCTGAAATTCGGCCGCTTCTTCCTCGGCGCGGGGATGTGGGACCGGGCGCTGGCGCCCTTCGGCGACGCCATCGCCCTGCGGCCGGACTACGCCGAGGCCTTCAAGGACCGCGCCCACGCCCACGAGAAGCTCGGCGACCGGCGCGCGTCGACGGCGGACCTCGAGCGCGCGTTCGCGATCGCGCCCGACGACGCGGCCATCCCGCCCCTGCTCTGCGCGTCGTCCAACGGCCGCTCCCCCGCCTGCGCGTCGCTCCCCGACGGGGGCCGGAGCCTCGCGCCCTAACGCCCGGTTTTTTTTTACGCTAGCCGTCGCCCATGAGCGTGTCCGCGAGCTGCTGGGCCGCGAAGCGCTCCTTCTCCGCGTCGAGCTCGTCGAGCAGGGACCAGGGGATGCGCGACACGACGTTGCGCTCGCGCTTGCGCCGCCGCACCTTCTTCGACAGCTGCAGGTTCGTCGCCAGCGGTACGACGACGGCGCCGCGCGCGTGCGCGTTCTCGTCTTTCGGGTCGCGCCAGGCCAGGTTCGCGCCCGCGTCGACGGGCGTCTCGTGGACGTCGAAGTGTGTGGAGTGCTTGCGCGACTTCGTCGACCGGGTCCGCTCCGACGTCGTCGACGCGGACGTCGCCTCGAGGTCCTCGACGGTGACGTCCTCGGCCGGCTCGGGGACGACGACGAGCGCGCGCGAGGGCGCCTCGGGCGCGAGCTCGTGGCTCGCCTGGTCCCACTCCTGGGACGACACGCCGTGGACCGTCGGGATGACGTGGCGCCCGACGCCGATGGCCGCGACGTCGCGGAAGCCGCCCGCGTCGAGGTCCGGCAGCACCGACGTCGCGCGGTGCATGCGCTTCAGCGGCTCCACGAGGGGCATGAACAATTCCTCGACCTGCTCGACCTGGTTCAGCCACGACTGGAGGCGGATCTTGTCGTCGAGGGCCTGGAGCGCCTCCTCGGACCCGAGCCGGTGCCTCTCCGCGTCGTTGAACGCGAACAAATCCACGCCGCCGCCGCAGTAGACCTCCGCCTCGTCGCCGAAGCGCCGCGCCATGTCCTCGAAGTCGCCGGGGCGGATCCGCTTCTTCGGCTTGCCCTGCTCGTTGTAGAACTTGACGCGCCACGACCGCTTCTGGTCGCCGATGGCCCGCCGCTTGTCGAGCGCCGCGCTGTCGTGGTGCGTGCGGCTCTCGCGCGCCCAGATGGCTTTGAGCTCGCAGTCGCGGGCCTCGTTGGCCTCGTTGGCCAGGAACTTGGCCCGCGCGATGGTCTCCAGGTTCTTCTCGTACGTCGCGACGGCCTCGCGGTGCTTGATCAGTTTCGTGAACAGCGTCTCCGATTTTTGGGACGTGATCATGCGCCGGTGCTCCTCGATCTGGCCCTTCATCTCATCCCGATAGCCCGACGCGATGGCCCGCGGCGTGCACCGCTCCGACTCGGAGATGAGGAGCAGGTAGCGCGCCTCCGTCTTCACGACCTCGTCGCTCGCGGCCGCCAGGTCCCGCTTCGCGGCGTCCATCTTCTCCTTGAGGTTCTTTTTGAGCACCCGTTTCTCGATCTTCTTCGCCTTGTCGCTCATCTGCTCCGCCTCGGACGCCAACAACCGCAACAGGTTCTGCAACGCGTCGGACTCGCGCGCGTAGAGCTCCGCGTTCCGCCGCCGGCGCCCCGCGAAGCCGCGGAAGCAGCGGCTGATGGCGAGCGTCGCCGTGTAGACCTCCTTCTTGATGCGCGCGAAGCGCTTGCGGTTCAGCACGCCGCGCACGCGCTTCTGGATGGGCACGGGGTGGCGGTCGAGCCAGAGGCGGTCCGCGACGCAGCGGCCGCGCGCGCCGCGCCACATGATCTGGATCTGCGTCGCGCAGATGTCCCAGCGCCGCGTCCGAGCCCTGACCCGCCCCAGGAAACCGCGCACGGCGCGGTGGATCGTCACGTAGGTGCGCCGCAGCTGCTGGAGCCGCCGGTTCGTGTCGCGCACGACGAGCGCTCTTCGGATGCGCGCCTGCCACTTGACCGCGAGCTGCTGGCTACTCTGGTGCCAGATGGCGACGAGGCGCCGCGCCACGTAGCCCCGGGCGCAGGTCTGGATGCAGACGACGACGCGGTTCTGCTCCATGCGGAGCTTGAGCAGCTCGCGGCGCCGGTACGTGCGGTACGCGCGCGCGACGACGACCTGGGCCGCACAAGAGTGATTCAACGTCGCTTCAACGTGAGTGTTCCGCGCGCGCGCGTTCCAGAAAAAGCATCCATGCTTCGAGACCGTTCCGAGAGATGATCGCTCGTCCAAAAATCAGCCGAAACGAGTGGAAAACGGCCGAGAGAGGAGCCTTTGAAGTTGGGAATTTCGCACTCTTTTCCTGCCCCGACGACGACCTGGGCCGCGGCCTCGATCTGGTAGCGGTTCACGAGCGTCGACACGACGCCGCACTTCATCGTCGGCTCGATGCGCCGCGGCCGCTTCGCCGCCGCCGCGCGCCGCAGCTGGCGGTTCGTCTTCGCGTACGCGTTCACGACCTTGGGCGGGAAGAGGAGCTTCCGCGCGAGCTGCTTCAGCCGCAGTTCCTCCTGCTCGGACAGGGACCCGTGGGGATCCGGCGCCCGGGGCACGCCGATGCCGTCGTCCTCGCCGTCGCGCATCTCGTGGCGCTTCTTGCCGAGCATGTGCTTCGGCTTCCGAAACCCCAGGAAGTCGCGGTCGTTCTTCTGCTTCGCCTCGCGCTCGGCCTCGCGCTGGCCGTGGCGCTTCTTCTTCTCGAGGCGCCGCTGCTCCCGCGCCGCGCCGGGCAGCATGGTCGACCCGGGCATCTCGAGGAAGGGTCGCATCGACTGCGCGACCTGCTTCATCTCCGTCCGCCGCAGGTAGTCGAGGTGCCCGGACATCCACATGGCGTCGAGCTCCTCCTTGGCGCTCTCCTGGAGCTTCGCGACGCCGTGCGTGCGCCGGAGGAGCGACGGGTAGGCGACCTCGTCGTAGGGCATGTACTTGGACGCCTCGGGGTCCTTGTTCAGCGTGAAGTGGCTGAAGATCTCCTCGGACGCGCGCTGGGCCTGCGTCTTCCGCCCCCGCTTCTTCTCCACCGTGCGCTTCGCCCGCCCGTAGAGGGCCTCCACATTGCGCAGCTTCGGCAGCTCCGTCATGCCGTCGAACGAGCAGCCCCGTGCGGGGCGCTCGGCCGGAGACACACCCTGGCGTTTGAGCAGCGGCAACGTTGCGGTAGTATCACCTTGGCGAGCTCTCCTGAGACGGCGCCGCCCGCCCGCGCCGCCCGCCGACCATGTCGTCGAGCTCCTCCGACTCGGACTCATCCGACGACGACAAGAAGCGGAAGAAGAAGCGCGAAAAGAAGGAGCGCAAGCGCAAGCGCAAGGAGGAGAAGAAGGCCAAGAAGAAGGCGAAGAAGGCGAGGCGGTCGCGCGACGACGACGGCGACGACGCGCCCGCGTCGCCCCCCGTCCCGGACCCCGCGCCGGCGCTCCTGGACGCCGCCGAGGCGCGCGAGGCGACGGACTTCAAGCGCTTCGTCCAGGGGTCGTCGGCGCCCGCGGCCGAGTCGAGCGACGAGGAGGACTACGGCCCCGCGCCGCTGCCCGACGCGGACGCGCTCGAGGGCCTCGGCGGCGGCGCCGTCGACTACGGCGGCGCCCTGCGGCCCGGCGAGGGCGCGGCCATCGCGCAGTACGTGCAGAAGAACATGCGGATCCCCCGGCGCGGCGAGGTCGGCTGGCAGGGCGAGGAGATCGAGCGCCTCGAGAGCGTGGGCTACGTCATGAGCGGCAGCCGCCACGCGCGCATGAACGCCGTGCGCATCCGCAAGGAGAACCAGGTCTACTCCGCCGAGGAGAAGCGCGCGCTCGCGCTCATCACGTTCGAGGAGAAGCAGCAGCAGGAGAACAAGGTCATGGGCGAGTTCCGGGCCATGCTCCAGCAGCGCCTCGTCTCCCAGGGCCTGGCCAAGGCCGAGCTCGGCGACGCGCCCCAGTAACGTTCGTCGCTTAGGGAGCTTCGCGACGGCCTAGGACCCGGGGAGCCCGTCGCCCGTGTACTTGGCCTTGGGCGCGGCCTTGGGCCGCGCCGTCGTCGCCGTGCCGGGCCCGGGCCTCTTGGGCGCGTTCTGCTGCTTCTCGAACTCGAGCTTGATTTTCTCCTGGATGCTCTTCTCCTCGTCGAGCTTCTTTTGCGCCGCGGCCTACGCGACGCGGGTTCGTCGCGCGCGCGAAAAACAGAACGTGGACGCGGTCGCTCGCTTTCTCCTTGGCACTGAGGTCCGTCTTGTAGCCGGACAACAGGCCCTTCATGTCCTCGTCGGCGCTGCCGCCGGTCGATCGCGCGTCCATCTCTGCTTCCGAGCGAGCAAATGATGCGACGGGCACGGCTGCGGTGCTTGCGGTGAGGACCTTCGCGAGCACGTCGCGGCGCGTCGTCGGCTTCAGCGCCGAAGCGGTCGCGCAGAGCGCTACGAGCAATGCGGCCTTCATCGCGTCAGATTGCGGCGCCCAAGCGCTCAGATCGAGCTCGACAAAGTCAACAACAAGCCTCGCTTCAACGATGCGACAACATCGAGCGTTGAACCCACATTTCTTACTCGCGCGGCGCCGCCGGGTAGAGGACGTGGACGCTGTGCGTGTTGCCCTCGACGCCCGCGAGCTGCGCCGGGTTCGCGCTCCGCGCGCGGCGCCGGAGCTCGCGCGGGAAGGGGACGCGCTCGTACGCGAAGCCCGCGCGCCGGGCCGTCGCCGCGAAGGCGTCGATGCCGACGCGGCTGTCGGCCATGCAGAAGACGGCGCAGGGCCGGTCCGCGCTGCGCGCCTCCGGCGGCACGGCCGCGGCGACGAAGTCCGCGAGCGCTCCGCACGAATCGTAGTAGACGCACTCGGAGCCGACGACGACGTCGTAGTCCGCCCTCGGCTCGCCCAGCGGCTTGCAGAAGTCGAGCTCGTAGGCGTCGACGACGTGCTCGAAGCCGTTGCGCCGCGCGTTCCCCGCGAGGTGCGCGACGACCTCAGAGTCGTTGTCCGTCACGCCGACGTGGCGCGCGCCGAGGGCCGCGCACGCCAGGCCCACGGCGCCGCAGCCCGCGCCGACCTCCAGGCACCGGAGCCCGCGCAGGTCCAGATTCGCTGCGAGCCAGTGCGAGAGGAGCAGCGCCGCGTCCCACACCGTGCCGCCCGTCGTCTGCGTCAGCGTCGCGACGTCGAACTTGACGCACTCCGCGACGACGACGTCGTCGAAATCCTCGTCGGAGTCGCTGTCCGCCGCCTCCCGGTCCACGGCCTTCGTCGCGACGGCGACCGCGACGGGCGCCGCGGCCTTGTAGGAGGAAACGGACCGGTCGACGGCCTTTTGTCGCAAGTCCCGGATGACCTTGTCCTGGGGCGCGAGGCGCGCGGCGTGCTCGCAGACGACGACGGCCGCCGGGTCGCCGAGGGCGACGAGCGCGCGCGCGAGGCGGAACCAGGCCTTGACGGCCTTCGCGTCGACGGCGAGCGCGTCGCACGCGTCGTCGCGCGCGCAGGCGTGCCAGCCCAGCTCCATGGCGCTCGCGGACCGGTTGTTGTGGAGCGCGACGAGGCCCTCCCAGGCGCTGCCGGCGACGGCGAGGATGCCCCGCGAGTAGGACTCGTAGGCGCCGAGGTGGTCGCCGGCTTTGAGGGCCGCGTTGCCGAGCGTGCGCAGCTCGTCGGCGAGCTCGCGGTCGGCCTCGCTGGCGACGCCGCCGGCGACGTGCGTCGCGTGCCGCTTGACGACGGCCTGGCAGGGCTCGGGACACTTTATCATCGTGATTAGGCGAGCCTTGCGCACGAGTTGTACTACAAGCACAAAACGTTGAACACAAGGAGCAGGGTGAGAAACAGACGCTGGTGCTGCCCCGCCTCGCGCCGAACCTGGCCGCGGCGTGGCGGCGAGGCGGGAGCGTTCACCGTGGAAGCGTTGCGGCGAGGCTGGAAAAAAAACGGCGCTCCATAGAACGTAGAAGACGCCCATGGCCACCCGGGAGTCGCGGCGCGTCTGCCACTGGGCCCTGCGCACGGGCAATCTGCGGGACGCGCTGACCTTCTACGAGCTCGTCTTCGGCCTGCGGATCCTGCGGCACGAGGAGTTCGCCGCGGGCCACCCGGAGAGCGGCGGCGCCTACGGCGGCGCCTGGTCCAAGACAGTCGTCGGCTGGGGCCCCGAGAGGACCGACTTCGCGCTCGAGCTGACCTACAGCTACGGCGCCGACGCCACGACGCAGGCCGACGGGTTGCTCCACATCGCCGTGGCCTGCCCCGAGGCGGCGACGCGCGCCGCGGCGCTGGGCTACGCCGTGGCCTACGACCGGGGCGCGCCCGTCGTCGCGGGCCCCGACGACGTCAAATACAAGATCGTCGAGCCGTCGTCGGGCCGCGCGGAGCGCTGGTCCGCGGTCTGCCTCAAGAGCGCGAGCCTGCGATCGACGGAGCGCTACTTCGTCGACGTGCTGGGGTGGACGAAATTCGCGCGGCCGCCGCCGGGCTGCGCCCCAGCGGGGTCGTCGCTGACGCTGGGCTTCGACGGCGACGACCAGGTGCGCGTCGTCTTCTGCGAGGGGTCGCCGAAGCCCGGCGCGCGGCGGGGGCGCCTCGCCGTCGCCGTGCCGGACGCGCGCGCGGCCCACGACGCCGCGACCGCCGCGGCCCTGGGCTCCGTCGTCGCACCGGCCGCGACGCTGCAAACGCCGGGCAAGGCCGACGTCGGCGTGAGCGTGCTCGCGGACCCCGACGGCTACGAGGTCGCCGTGGTCGGCGCCGCGGGCTTCTACGACCTGGCCCGGCCCCGCTACGACGTCGTCGACTGGAGGCTCCGGGAGTCGCGCGGCGCCGACGGCCGCGAGCCGCCGGCGTCGACGGCGCCCCTGGCGACGGAGGGCATGGTAAACGTCCACGACGCCGCGGCGCTCGATGCGTTGGCGAGCTCCCAGGACCGCGTCGTCGCCCATTTCGCGGCCAAATGGTGCAAGAACTGCGCGCGCATCGAACCCGAGCTCGCGGCCATGGCCGCGAAGACGGACGCGCACGCCTTCGCGCTGATCGACGTCGACGAGGCCGAGGACCTCGCGGCGAAGTACAACGTGACGTCCGTGCCCCACTTCGTCTTCCTCAAGGGCGGCGCGCCCGCCGACGCCTACGTCGGCGCGAGCGCGGAGGAGCTCCAGGCGAAGCTGGCCGTCTGCTTTCTCTCAGGCTAGACACCGCCGTCTCGGGGGCGTAATCGACGGAAAGCGGCCCGTTACGACAGCTGCGCGGAGAAGGCGACGCGGTCGTCGTTGATGACGTCCATGTCCGGCGCGAGGAGCCGCGTGTAGCGGTCGAAGTAGAGCGCCTGCTTCACGAGCAGCCCGAACTCGCGGGGCAGCTTGATGCCGTTGCGCTCCGTGACGTTGACGACCTGGAGCAGGAGGTCCGTGACCTGCGCGTCGTCGACGGACACCGTCGCCGCGACGGCGCCCGCGCCGTCCGCGGACACGAGCACGTCCGGCTGGACCTCGTCCAAGCTCTTGAAGAGCGCCTCGAGGTCCGCCGCGAAGGCCCGCTCGTCGACGCGCTCCGCCGCGCCCATCGTCGTCAGCGCCCGGGCCAGCAACTCGAAGTCGCGAGACGCCAAGCCCGCGGCCGCGTCCTGGAGCGACGTCCAGATGCGCTCCGGCACGCGGCCGACGATGCCGAAGTCGAGGAAGGCGACGCGGCCGTCGCGTAACGCGAGCAGATTGCCCGCGTGCACGTCCGCGTGGAAGAAGTCGCACGAGAGCACGCCCAGCGACCACGTGTTCAACGCGTTGAGCAGCGTCGTCTCCGCGTCGAAGGTCGGGCCGTACATGGCCCGCAGGGCGTCCAGGTCCGTCAGGGGCACGCCGTCGACGTAATCCATCGTGAGCACACGCTTCGATGACGCGGCCTTCACGGGCAGAGGGCACGTCGCCGTCGCCTCGAGCCCCGCGGTCGCGAGCCAGGCCCGGAAGACCTCCAAGTTCGCCGCCTCCTTCTCGAGGTCGAGCTCGTCGAGCATGGTCGCCCGCAAATCCTCGAGCACGTTCGCCAGCGACAGCCGCCCGAAGGACGGCACGAGCGCCTCCGCGGCCTTGCCCGCGATCTCGAGGAACCCGAGGTCCGCCTTCAGCAAATCGTCGACGCCGGGCCGCAGCACCTTGACGACAACGTCGCCGCCACCGAACTCGTCGCGCAGCGTCGCCCGGTGCACCTGGGCGATGGACGCCGCCGCGAGCGGCGCGCGGTCGAATTTCGCGAAAGTAACCTCCAGCGGGCTCCCGAGCTCGCGCTCGACGACGCCCTTGATCACGGAGAACGCGACGGGCGGCACGTCGTCGAGCGTCTTCTCGAACTCGCGGACCCAGAGCTCGGGGAAGAGCGTGGGCGACGACGCGACGAACTGGCCGAGCTTGACGTACGTCGCGCCCAACCGCTCGCTGAACTTCCGCGCGAAGCGCGGCGCGAGCTCCGGCGGCACGTTCTCGCGCGCCCAGGCGAGCAGCGGCTCGGCGAAGGCCGCCGCGGCGCCGTCGCCGCCGGCGCGCTGCGCCGCCGTCGCGGCCTCGACGAGCGTCGCCGCGGGCGGCGGCGACGGGAGCTCGCTCGACAGCTCGACGAGCGTGTCGACGACCGCGCGCTGGCCCTGGAACGTCCGCGCGGCGGCGGCGCGCGGGCCCGTCTCCTGGGCGATGCGCGCCGCCTCGGCGGCGAGCGTCTGCGCGCCCGCGAGGAAGGCGCTCGCGTCGAAGGCGGGCGCCGCCGCGTCGCTGGGCGTCGTCGTCGTCGTTGTCGAGAGGGGGCTCGAGCGCAGCGGTGCGAGGCGCGTCGTGCTGGTGCGTGTGAGTTTCGTGCCGCTGCGCATGAGCGCGCGCGTCGTTGCGGCGAGTGCCATGAGCAGGGGCAGGCTGCGCCGCATCCTTCGGTCGCCACCTCGACGCCGGTGTGGCGGTGATTCAGCGAAGCTTCGTTTACCCTCCATTGTTGCCCTCCTCCTAATTGGCAGCCCCGACCGCCAAGCCGATGGCGTCGTACTCGTGGGGCGATCCGCCCGACGACGAGGCGCCGCCGCCCAAGGATGCGCCCTCCGGGTTCCACGTCATGACGACCGACGACACGGCGGCCAGCAAAACCGCTGACGACGCCGGCAAAAAGTACGACTGGGGGCGCACGCCGGGCAGCGAACCCATGAAACTCAAAAAGGGCTTCCTCAACGTACCCAGACACCACCCTTTACCGGAACCGTCCGAGAAGGACCCGAAATGGCTGAACGACGAGCGCATCAGGCGCCTCTTCGAGTCCATCGACTGGGACCAGCCGCCGCGGCCGACGGGCGACGAGAAGGTCGACAAGCACATCGCGGAGGTCTGCAACCGGGTCCGCGAGAAGGCCTTCGGCATGAAGCGGCCGCCGCGGCGCACGCCGAAGCCGCCGGCGCCGCCGGAGAAGAAGACGAAGGAGCGGTTGAACGAGGAAGCGCGCGTCGCGGCGCAAAACGCGGACACCGCGGCGGCGCGGCGCGCGGCGGAAGCGGCGCGGCGCGCGGAGAAGGACGCGCTCCTCGCCGCGGCCGACGCCCGCGACGCCGACCGGGCGGCGAACGCCGCCCTGGGCGCGGAGGCGGACGCGGCGGCGGCCGCCGCGGGCTTCGCCGCGTGGCCAAAAATTATGAAAAAATACGCGGAGACGCCCGGCTACCGAAAGGGCGACGCGCCGCTCGAGATCCGCCGCGGCACGCCCGACAAGGAGCCCGGCGACGAGGCGTCGGTGCTGATCACGCGCCACGTGCCCGCGGAGGTCGCCCACGGCGTCCAGGACGCCGCGCTCTTCGAGGGCCGCGACCATTTGGGCTACCCGTTCTTCTACCTGGACCCGCCGCCGCCCTACGAGCCCCCTCCACCGCGGCCCGCAAAGCCCGAGACGCCCGTGGAGCAGGCGACGTCCCGCCGGGCGCTCCAGGGCCTCTTCGACGCGCTGGACGCGCGCGACGTCGACGAGGCGTTCCTCCGGAGTTTACAGGTCTACTACCTCGACTTGTTCTACGTCGACGGCGTCAGCGAGTCGCGGGAGACGCTGGCCTGCCGCGCGGCGTCCCTCGGGCGGGCGCGCACGCTCGAGCGCCTCGTGCGCTGCGGCGCGGACGTGGGCAAGCCGGGCCAGCACTGCGCGACGCCCTTTTGGCTCGCGTGCGGCAACGGCCACCTCGACTGCGCCAAACTGCTCCACAAGAGGCTCGGCGACGACGTTTTAGATCACGAGTTGACCCTCGGCCGCACGCCGCTCCACGTGGCGGCGGCGGGCGGCCACGCGGACGTCGTGCTCTGGCTCCTGGAAACGGGCAACGTTTTCGTCGACGCGCGGGTGGACCTCCACGCGTACCGTCGGGGCATGAAGGTGCGGCTCGGCCGCCCGAAGCGCGACGACCAGGGCGCGACGCCCCTCTTCCTCGCCGCCGCCCGGGGCGACCTCGACCTCGTCGGGATTTTTCTTCAACACGGCGCGGACGTCGACGCGCGCTGCCGCGAGCAGACGCCGCTCGAGGCCGCGTGCGCCCAAGGCCACGCGAGAGTCGCGGAGCTCATCGCGTCCGTGTCCGCGCGCACGGGCAGGCTCGAGGGCATCGACCCCTTCGTCGTCCTCTACGCCTCGAAGAAGACGTCGTTCCTGCGCGAGGCCGGCTGCGAGGCCGAGCCCGTCGAGGCCGAGCCGGAGCCGAGCCCGCTCCGCGCGGCCGAGGACCGCATCCGCCGGGACCCCTTCTTCGCCGACGAGTCGGCGCCCTTGCCCCTGAGCAAGGAGACGGCGGAGAAGATCATCGCCGACGCGAACGAACGGCGCGACGAGGCCAAGCGCGACGCCGAAGCGCCCAAGGACAAGTTCCAGTGGCGCGGCGGCTTCATGACCGCCGCGAGGCCCGCGCGGTTGTAACGGGCTCTTCTAGGTTCGTGCGTGTTTTCTTTTAGGGGTGAAAGTGCGGGCCTAGCATCTAGGCATAGCATATCCCGCCGGCGCAACTTCAACTACGGTATGTTACCTTCAACTGCCTAAAATTGACGCGGGCGCGCTTCGAAGCCGGAGCTCGATAGAAGCGCTGGACCGCAAATTTGGCTGCAGAGAATGGCTCCGTCGCGCGTCGTGACGCTCGCCTGCATCGCTGCGGCAGTGCACGGGAGCGATGTTGAACCGCGGAAGTGGACGTGGAGCGAGATTTCGGAGCACGAGGATTGCCTCGTCGTCATCTACAACGAGATCTACAACTTCTCGGACCACACGACGCGGTCGGAGCAGAAGGGCGGCCGCACGTTCTTCGAGTGGCACCCCGGCGGCGAGAGTGTGATCACGCGCTGGTGCGGCCAGGACGCGTCGAACGCGTTCGCGGCCGCGGGCCCGCCGCACCACGCGGGCGCCGTCGCGGAGAAGGGCTACGGGCCGCTCGTCGTCGGGACGCTGGACACGCGGTCGCACCGCGCGCGGTCCGCGCAGCCGGGCGCCGCCGCCGCCGCCGCGCCGGCCGAGGATCTCGGCTGGCGCGAGGACGTGGGCCGCCAGAGCTGGTTCCACTACCATTCGGTGGCGGCGAAGTACCCGGAGAACGCGACGGCCATCGACGTCGCGGCGATGCAGGGCCTCGTCGCGAGCCTGCGGCTCTACCCCTGCGAGACGTGCCGGAACGCGCTCCTCGGCGGCGAGCTCGACGAGGTCGGCCCCATCCCGGAGGACCGCGCGGGCGTCGTGCGCTGGTGGTGCGAGCTCCACAACGTCGTCAACCGCGACGTCGGCAAGCCCCAGTACCCCTGCGACATCGGCGCGCTCGACGCCCAGTACCGGACGACCTGCGACGTCTGCCTCGGCGAACCGGAGGCGGCGGACATGTTCCTGGGGCTCTAGGGCCGTTTCTAATTCTGCGCTGTTCTTTTCGGACGGAACCCGCGGATCGCGCGGTCCCGTCGTCATTCGACGTGCGAAGCACCTCTCAGGAGGACATGGTCTTGAGGAGGTCGGAGATGGCCGCGACCTTGCTGCCTTGGCGCAGCGGCTGGCCGTAGTCGTGCGACGGCGGCGCGTCCACGTACGCGACGCAGCACGAGTTGAGTCAGTGCCGCTCGCCGCTGACGCCGTCCGTGAAGACGTGGCCGAGGTGCGATCGACAGTTCGAGCAGTGCACCTCGATGGAGTCCATGTTGCCGGCGGCGAGCCCGACGTGCGCGACGTCGCCCGTGAAGAAGCACTGGTCGAACGCGATCCACCCCTGGTCCGCGAACTTGCGCGACGCGTGATACAGCGGAAAACGGCACGCGCGGCAGTCGAACCGGCCGCGCCCGCCCGGCGGTTCGAAGGCGTTGTACTCGCCCGTGCCCGCGGGCTCCGTGCCGTGCGCGCGCAGACAACGCACGGCCTCCGCGTCGAGCGTCTTCGCCAGCTCGTCGTCGGAACGGAGCGGGTGGAAGTGGCGCCACGCGCTGCGAATCAGATCCTCCGGCGACGCGTCGTCGACGATTCGCAGCGTCTTGATGCTCGCGAAGCCAGCGACCGGGGATATGGTCGCCACGCGAGCGTCGTCGAGGCAGCCCTCGATCGACAAGAGAGTGCCGGGCGCGAGCAGGGCCACGCACGTCGACTTCAGGCTGCGCTCGCTCCGGATCTTGCAGCCCTTCTTCGCGACGACCTTCGCGGTCACCGTCGGGTTCCCCATGATGGGCTACCTCATCGCATGGACTACCTCGAGCTGTCGACGAGCGTGATGGGCTACCTCATCGCATCCGAAGAATCCCGGCGAGGCGCGAGCGCGCCAAGCACCGCGCGCGAGATCCCGGCGAGGACGCCAGCGGCTCCCCGCCCCCGCGCCGGTCTACGCGCCGGAGGCACCGCCTCGTGTTATCTCTCGCCGCCGAACAAGATCGTGTGGCACTGGCGCGGCGTGCGGCGCAGCGAGAGCGGCGGCCGGCCCTGGCGCGGGTCCGTCACGGGGATGAGCTGGTGCTGCTCGAGCTCCTTGGTGATGCTCTTGTGGAGCGGGTCGAAGTCGCGCGAGTAGACGCCGTTGCGCCGGCGCATGGCGACGGGGTCCGACTCGTCGTTCTTGAGGTTCGCGAGGTACTCGTCGAAGACGACGGCCTGGCCCGAGAGCGGCATCGTGCCCTCGGTGCCGATGGACGCGACGATGTTCCGCGAGCCGGCGGAGACGAAGCTGCCGTCGACGGAGCCCTCGAGGGAGAGCAGGTCCTCGTCGCGTTTCCGCTCGGCGTCGGCCCAGATGCGGCGCGTCTCCGCGCCGTGCTTCTCCATCATGCCCGTGGTCCGCATGCCGCGGATCCTCAGGAGCTCCTCGACGATCAGGCTCCGCTTGCCGCCGTTGGCCAAATCGGTCCCCTTGCGCCGCGCGAAGGACCGCATGCCCGCGTCCCAGACGTCGCCCGCCCACGCGCGGTTCGGGAGCTCCTCGATGAGCTTGTTCTGCGCCTCGGCCTCCAGCAGACGGCAGAAGCGCACGAAGTCGTGGTGGCTGTAGAACTCCGCCGTCGCCTCGGGGAGCCAGTTGTCGCCGTCGGCCATCTCGAGCATCGCGACGCCGCCCGCGGAGACGACGGCGTCCGCGACGTCGACCTTGCCCAGCGCCGCGGCCGTGTGGAGCGGCGTCCGGCCCTGGACGTCCAAAGCCAACGGGTCCGCGCCCGCATCTAACAAGATCTGCGCCGCCTCGCCGTCCGTGCACAAATGGAGCGGCGTGCTCAAACACGCGGCCGTCGCGCAGTCGACCTTGGCGCCGCCGTTGCAGAGCGCGGCGACGGTCTCCTTGGAGCCCGAGTAGCTCGCGAGGTGCATGGCGCGCCAGCCCTGGGGCTTCGTGCGCGCCTCGACGAGCGCGCCCCGCCGGACGAGCACGCCGACGGCGCCCGCGTTCGCCGCGAGCGCCGCGACGTGCAGACTCGTGAAACCGCGCTCGTCGCGGGCGTTGATGGGGCCGTCGGGCCCCGCGAGGAAGCGGTCCCGCGCCGCCGGGGCGAGGTCCGCGGCCTTCTTGCGGGCCACGCCGTCGAGGTAGCCCTCGACCTGGTTCGCGCGCATCGCCGCGACGCAGTCCGGCAGGCTCAGCGGCCGGCTCGCGTTCTGGCGCCGGTAGCCCGCGCCCCTTCCGCAGCAGCAGCAGTAGGCCGCCGTGGCCACGTTGTCCTTGGCGCAGCAGTGGCACTGCCAGACCTCGCCCGGGGCGATGCCCTCGCCCAGGCCGTACCTCGCCTGCTCGTCCTCGAGCGCCGCCTGGGACGTCCGGCCCAGGAGGATGTCCCGCCGCGACGCCTTCTTCGGGGCCGCGAGGCCCAGGCCCATGCCCAGGGCGTGCGAATCCAGCAGGTCCATGCCCAGGTCCATGCCGTCCATCGTGTCGGACAGCGCGGATGGGCTGCAACCCTTGGTCAATGTTCTAATGTGTCCCCGAGGTCATTGATTGTTGCCGAGCGCATCGATGAGCATGCTGCTCGCCTCGGCGCGCGCCTTCGCGCACCTGGCACGACCCCGGCGACCGCGCGTGCCGTCACGCCGCGCGCTGCAGAAGGAGGCGCAGCAGGCGTCGTCGAGAACGCCGCCGCCGCCGGAGGAGGACCTGTTGGACGTCGCGTCGCTCTGGAACCTCGTGAAGTTCGGCGCCTTCCTCCACTGCCTCCACGAGTACGTCGTCGAGGTGTCCATGTGCTGCGGCCCGTCCATGCTGCCGACCTTCAACGCCACGGGCGACATCGTCCTCATGGACCGCCTGTCGCCGCGACTCGGCCGCGTCGGCGTGGGAGACGTCGTGATCTGCAAATCGCCGACGCACCCGCACCAGACGGTCTGCAAGCGCGTCGCGGCGCTGGGCGGCGGCCGCGTGCCGAGCTTCCCGTCGGCGACGGTGCCCGAGGGCCACGCCTGGCTTTTGGGCGACAACGCGGAGAACTCGACGGACTCGCGCGTCTACGGGCCCGTGCCCACGGCCATGATCAAGGGCAGGGTCGTGTGCCGGATCTTCCCCTTCGACCAGATGGCCGTGTATTAATAGTTTCAGCTCGCGTTGGCGACGGCGCCCGCGGTGTCGCGCTGGGGATGGCGCACGGCGGACGCGCCTCGCCGAAGGCCCACGCGTGGCCTCGCGATGCACGGGGGGAGCTCCTCATGTTCAACCAACGCAAGCGCTGCCGCTTGTCGAGCAACGAATCGTAGTGTTACCTCGATCGGCGGCGGGCGCGAGTTTTGCTCGGCCCGCGGTAGGCGCCGCGGGCGGCTTGGCGAGGCCGTTGGCGTGGGGCAGCGACGTCGCGCTGAACGCGGCGTCGGGAGCCCAGGGGGATAAATCTCTCAAAGGGGGAGGGGATGGGGGGGGAGGGAGCGGCGCGTCTGCGGCTCGCCGCGGGGCATGGGCCCGCGGCGCCGTCCGACGCGCCCCCTCCGGTCCGCGGTGGGCCCGCGGGCCCGCGTTCTCGCGGGTCGCGCCCTAGAAGTCCTGGACGCACACGCCGGAGTCGACGGAGCGCTCCTTCTGGCACTGCTTGTTCTTCCACTCGCAGCCCTTCTTGCAGTCCCGCTTCGCGTCGATCTCCTTGCACTTGACGTTGCGGCACTTGTCCTTCTTGTGGCTCCACTTGCAGAAGTTGTGGTACTTGGACTTGTGGCACTTCATCTTGGAGGCGAGCGACGAGCACGCCTTGCGCTTGCTCTTGCACTTCTTCTTGTGGTGGCTCCAGGAGCACGTGTCCTTGTTCGCGGCGTTCTTGCACTCCTTGCGCTTCTTGATGGCGGAGCACTTCGCCGCGGGCTCGCTGAGCTTGCGGCGGGCCCCGTCGTCGCAGACGTAGTAGCTCGGGCAGTCCTTGTCCTTCGAGCAGGCGATCGTCTTCGGGTTGGCCTCGAAGAAGTTGAAGACGAGCTCCGAGTGGGACGTCCAGTTGTAGGGGAGGTACGAGCCGGCCGACTTCTTGTCCACGGACGTCTCCTGGCCCCAGATCTTGTAGAACTCGACGTTGACGCCGTTGTCGCAGTTCTTGCCCGCCCACATCTCCGTCTCCGGGCCCGTGCCGTCGAAGACCTCCGGGTACTCGGACCCGGTGTTGTAGGCGAGGTTGAGCTCGAAGGTCCGCTCCGGCGGGTCCATGATGTAGTTGGAGAGCGCGCCGACGAAGTAGCCCCACATGTTGGCGATGGCCGGGTAGAGGAGGGACTCGCAGTAGCCGAAGCAGCCGACTTGGTGCATGAACGACGACTCGTCCGCCTTCCCGCCCCAGACGACGGACTCGAAGTTGACGTTGTACCAGTAGGTCTTGGGCTTGTCGTCGCACTCCATGTAGCCGTCGTTGTAGCAGTCGGGGATGATGTTGGCGACGCCGTCGCGGGTCTCCGTCTCGAAGGCGACGTCGTCGCAGCCCTGGAGGCGCAAGTAGCGGTGCGCCTGCTCCTCGGCGTTGGGGAAGAACATGTACTTCGCCGTGTTCGCGCACTCCTCGAGCATGCCGGGGACGGAGTAGTACGTGCCCTCCTGGAGGCAGTCGTAGGGGTCTTCGCAGTCGTAGGTGCCCGTCTGGTTCACGGGGCTCGCCGTCGAGTACCACGCGGGCGGCGACTTGATGTTGTTGAGGCACCAGTCGCCGATGCACCTCTGGTCCTTCATGCCCACGAACATCGTGCCGTCGATGGGCGTGCCGTCGCGCTCCGTGAAGCCGACGTCCGTGCCGTAGTAGGGCATGCCCGTGTGGCCGATGTAGTGGAGGTAGAGCACGGACATGGGCTCGGAGGGCTGGCACTGGTCCTCGTAGGCGAAGCCCATGCCCGTGTTCACGTAGGACGCCGCGAAGAGGTCCGCGGCGTCGCAGACCCAGCGCGCGGGGAGGAAGCCGCCGCCGCCGCCGCCCGTGACGTACATCTTCGCGCGGTCGACGGAGTAGGCCGCGTCGACGGTCTCGACGAGGTCGCGGAGCGCGGCCTCCTCCCACTTGAAGTTCTCCCAGGCCTCGTCGCCGTCGACCTCGTCGAACCACTGGGTCTCGTCGTTGCCGCAGAAGGCGCCCTTGATGCAGGCCGTGCCGCCGGGCGTGCCCGCGTAGTAGCGGCCGCTGAAGTTCTCCGGGAAGAAGCCGTGCGCGTTCTCCGTCTTGTACGCGTAGGGGTCGTCCTGGCTCATGCGGTAGAGGGAGCGGTCGTTCATGTTCCCGCCCGTGCGGCCGTTGGGCACGGCGATGACGTACTCGAGCTCGTCGACGGCCCACTCGAGCATGTCCGTCTCCGAGTAGTTCGTCGTCTCGCCCGTCTCCGGGTCCGTCGACTTGCACGCGCCGAAGAAGTGGCACGTGACCTGCTCGCTCGTCGTGAAGGACTCCTGGTAGATGACGAGGAGGGGGTGCACGGGCTTGCTGCAGCTGTTCGTGTCCATGCACTCGGGCGTGTAGACGAGCACGGCGTAGTCGCGGTTGTCCGTGCGCAGGTCCTGCTCGAGCCACGCCGGGTCCACCTCCTCGTTCGTGTAGGCCGTGGTGATCCACTCCTGCTTGTAGGCGGCGGCGCCGCCGGCGAGGAGGAGCGTGGAGACGCGCATGACTTGGTGATGAACCTGAAAGAGGCGTCGGCTTATCGAGACGCGCGAAATCGGAGCCGATATCGCGAGCGCGCGCGCGCATCTCTTTCGGGGCACAGGACGCCAAGGACACTTCCCCCCAACGGCCTCTCCAGCCCCGTCAACGGCCTCCCAACGGATAGTCCCCAGAGGCAAGTCCGGCCTCAACGTGGCCAAAGATACCTATCGCCAGCTGCACCACGCGATGGGGCAGCCTCCTTGAGGTCCCCGGTCCGCTGCCCAGCGGCACTCTAAGTCACACTGCCAAACACACCGGGCTGTGTCATTCTGGGTTGCTGAGCCCACTCAGCTCGCTCCTGCGCATCCTGCTCGCACATCCCCACGCCCACCTCCCGCGACTCGCACAGTCGCCAAAGCCCGCCCAATAGGACGGCAGATCGGCCCGGCTCGCTCAGCCTCGGCGCTCCGATCGACACGCCCCCGGCAACCCCGGGTCCGGCACTGCCCCCTGCGCTCCAGCCAGCGCACGGCCCCCATCCGCGTCTCCGACTCGCCCGTGACGACCCGGACATCCACCTCAACTTCGCGATGGCACAAGTACTCGCGAGCCGAAATCCGCACTACACGGTTTCCGCAGATGGAATCGCACTCTTCGACCCGAAGCTCAACGAAGCCGCGGCGAACTTCGAGAAGCTCACCGCCTTCGTGAAGAAGATCCGCTTCCGGTTCCCACAGCTCAAGTTCCTCGTCCACTTCTACCAGAAGGACTTCGACGAGATCACGAACATCACGGTCGACAACGACGACGGCACGCAGACCGTCACCCAGCGCCAGTC
>NW_008705609.1:28909-30530 GCF_000186865.1 Aureococcus anophagefferens
TCGAGTCTCGCTTGTTGGTCGCATCGCGCGCATCCAACATTGCCACAGTAACAGGAGCATTCAACTCCTTGTCGTTCACCCGAAACTGACCCACGACTGGGTCAGGTGCCCGCTCCTCGTCACATATCGAAAGCTCCATCTTCACCGCCGCAGCCCGGCTCTCAACAGCTTTTGTAACCTCAAGCAATGTCTGCCCAAAATCCTGGAAAACTGTTCGCTGCAGATAGTTTTCCCGCACCAACTGGTGCACCGCCTGGCCGACGAACTCCATCTGCTCCCCCTGCGAAAACTGATTCACCTCCAGGGGCATGTCCCCTCTAAATATCGCGTTAGCTAGGGGCAACAGCCCCGTCGCAAAGGTCACGGGGTCGGGGGTCTCATCCCTGAAGCCCGGGGCCGCCGAGAGCACCGCCCGCAGCGCCTCCCGCGCTGGCAAGGCCTCCGCCTGCTCGCTGAACGGGCGATCTCTCAACCCCTCCGGGATCGGATTGGTCCTGACCATGGCCGCCGCCTCCCGGATCTACCCTATGCCCCCCTTTTCAGAAAGAATTTCGCCGGCGGGCTGCTTCAGCAGCGCCGGCCAGATAAGAGCATAAGGAGCGAGTATCGACTGAGCTGCAATAATAAATAACAGCTCATTCTCTCTCTCTCCTCTGGGCGCTACTTTCCTGGCTAATCGAAGATTACCTGTACATCTTTCAAGTCTATATGGCGTTTCACATCATGCATGTTCGGAATACGTAGAGATTCGACGACAAGGGTTCCGTCTGCCTCTTCCGTACAGTACACGTCTTTCCATGCCTGCGTTGTGTACTTTCTATTTGTCAAATTATAGAGATATTGCCCATTTTTTTTGGTCGCGACATAAGCATGCCTACATGGGATTCCTTTTTCTGTTCCAAACGAGCAGTCGCAGGCCATGCCTGGATTCCTGTGTTTCAAACGATCGAAGACCACATGGGCATCACCGAAAGTTGCGTCTTTCACTGTCGCACCCACCACTTTACCATTCGCATACGTGAATGTCACATGCCTCTCTTGTATGTGTGCTGCTGCCATTTCCTCCTCCCTGATTAGCCTTGCTACTTTCGGTGGGAATGGCTGTTCCCATCCATGCGCTTCTTTGCTCCTGCGCTCGTGGTGCTCCTGGATTGATCGTGCCGCCTGCAATAGGCTGAATGCAAAATGGCATGAACGAAACGGCATATCCCTATGGTTTGCACTTTCCACACATGACGATGTCTTCAAACGACCTAGCTCTGCCCTTAAAGGGAATTGGTTTTCTGCAGACCATCCCTGTCCAAAAATCCGCTGCTTTGCTTGCGCATCATCATTGATGGCGTCTATCGCATGGTCCAAATCAGATGCCGTTGTTGCGTGATATGCTTTGGCGTACAGTTTCGCACATTTAGCGCCATGTGGCCCTCTTCCAAGGGCCTCTGACCTGTGCTTGAAATCAAGAAAATGAGTGACACCACCCAATTGGTATCCGTGGGCCGCGTCTCCTCCCTTGGAGGCATCAGATATGTCGACTGTCGGCGCGCCGAACTTGTCAACGAAGCTTTCGTAGCCCGGTATGGCCATTTTGGTACCATTGTTCAACAGGACCCATGTGTCCTAC
>NW_008705609.1:31377-37174 GCF_000186865.1 Aureococcus anophagefferens
CGACGCGTCCGTGACCACGGCATCGGACCTGGGCTCGGAACACGACCTCGTGGCCTTCAACGACCCCGGCCACACCGGCGCCTGCGACAACGTCCGCGAGGACGAGATCGCGAACTTCGACATCCCGGACACGCGCAGCGACTACGACGCGGCCATGATGCACGCGCAGCACGCCCACGTCATGCAGACCACGGCCTTCCTCGGCGCCAACGTCATGTCCAGCCTGGGCACCATCGTGCCCATCATCAAGATCCAGGCCATCGCGCGCAAGAAATACGTGCTCTCGTACACGGCCCACGACAGCCGCTACGCCCAGGAACACCAGAGGCCGGACCTCGACACGAAGGCCCGGCCCCAGGCGACCGTGGACAAGCCAACGCGACCCCGCGAAGAACGACCGAAGTGGCACGACGAGGCCAAGAACGACCTCCAGGCGTGGGTCGACAGCCACGCCCCCACCTGCACCATCGCGGCGGCGACGCCGGTGCAGTGGCCCACGCAGCTGCCACCGCCAAGGCCTGGAGCCACAAGACTACTTCTCGATGGAGGCGCGCAAGCGAACAGCACGGGCATGAAGCCCGACGGGCCAATTCACCCCGCCGACGGCACCCTGGGCCGCCCCAGGTGCCTCGCCGATGGCGGTGGCCACAGGCACGACGTCCACGGCTACACGCGAACACGACTCAAGGTCGACAACGTCATCTTCGAGGTCGACAACGACAACATCGTGCCCGGCTTCACGACGAAGGTGCTGTCCGTCGGCATGCTGCGAAAGCAGGGCTTCAAGATGTCCCTGGACACGGAACCCTACGGGTTCTACACCCCGGAGGAGGAGTGGGTCGCCGTCAACGAGCACGACAACTTACTCTACATCGACGCGGAGCACGCGACAGAAGCTCCAACCGCTCCGGCCTCCGGGGGAGTCTCCACGGCCTCCGGGGGAGTCATGACGCCCATGCTCTCGCAGCCCGGCGACTACGTCACCGACGGTCACGTCGAAGTGGTCGAACTGTTCGCAGGCCGAGGACAACTATCAAAGGCCTTCGCCCTACGCGGCGCCCGCATCGTCGCCGTCGGCGAGATCGACGAGACCGCGCTCGAGATGCTCCGCGCCGAGCACCCCGACGCGCTCGCCATGGGCGACACCGCGAGACTAGAGTACCGAAACGTGCCATGGTCACGACACGCGTACCGCATAGTATGCGGCGGATTCCCATGCCAGATGGTCGCGCCCCAGGGCCTGCAACTGTGCTGGGACGATCCACGCGCCGCGCAAGCCCTGCACTTCGTGGCGGCCGTCGACGCGAACAAGCCACACGCGGCCATATACGAAAACGTCTACTCGTTCTGGGCCCTCATGGGCCCCGAGTTCGACAAGCTCATGGCCGCCATCGGCTACGTGCCGAAGGTACCTGGCAAGACGCCCCGAATCGAGTTCTTCCGCGCCACGGAGCACGGGAGCTGCCTCTGGCGCGACCGAATCCACCGGCACTACGAGCCCGCGAACATCGAGCTCGGCAACCTCGCCGAAATCGAGAAATCGAAGCTGTACGCAACTCCTCAACGGCTAGAGCAGCACCTGCTCCCCGCCAGCGAGGTCCCGGAGGAAGCGTTCCTTCCGGGGGAGTTCAAGCGCCTCGAGGCACCCCGGCGGGCCAAGGACGAAGACCCATATTCGCCACTCATCGTCGCCACGATCACGACCAAGCCCGGAGACAAGGTCACCGCGGGCTCCCGAGTCCGCATCCGGGGGAGCGGCGACGCGTGGTCCGTGCTCGAGGTCCGCCAGCACACGGTCAAGCTCATGCGCGACGAACGCTCCAACCCGACCACGGTCGAGGTCGACAAGAACGAAGTCACCGCACACCTTGCGCGGACAGTCAACGTACACGACGCCTCCAGACTCATGTCGCCCCGCACCTTCGGCCAGGACACGCCCAACATGATCGTGGAGCGTCCCTCTCATCCTGGCCGTGCGTCGCACGTCCTCGTGACCGAAGCCGCGTCAGCTATGGGCGTCACGATCGACCCGAGACTACCGCGTGAGCAACAACAGCGACACGTGGGCAACGCGATCGTCGACGTCATGGCGGACGCCATCTCGGCGCGGGCCATGGGCCGCGCGTCCGTGGCCGCCGCCAAGCTCGCGCCATCGGCGACGATGGCGCCGATGATGTCGGTACCCGCCCCGCCGCCCCTACTACGACCTCGCGCCCTCGAGAACGCACCATCGAAACTACCAGCCGGAGCCAGCGCGACGCGGCGGTTCCTGCACCTCGGCATGGGCCACTGCGGGGACAAGGTCCAGACCGCGACGGCCAAGGACCACAACTGGACCCTGACCGGCGACAAGGTCAGCGACTGCCGATGCAAGGTCGACAACATGCGCGCAGCACCGACATTCGCAATCTCGAGAAGCGCAGAACCACGCGACGAACGCGTCTGGAACATTGACCTCATGGGGCCCATGCAGACCAAGGCGCGCTCCGGCGCCAGGTACGTCTTCGTGGCGGTGAGCCAGAGCGTCGACGGCAAGCCCGCCATGGTCTTCACCCACGGACTCGCGAAGAAGAGCGACGCAATCAAAATCGGCATCCCGGCGCACTTCGCCGAGTTCGCGGCCCGCGACAAGCCGCCGCGGGTCTACGTCTCCGACCTCGGCGGCGAGTTCGAGAGCCGCGAGTCCGAGGAGGTCTTCGCGCGGCTGGCCGTCGTCCACCGACGGCGGGCGCCGGAGGCCCACGTCGACGTCGCCGAAAATGCAATCAAACGCCTGACCGCGATCGCGCGTACTTCAATGCAGACCGGCGTCGCGGCTTCCCTATGGGAATACGCAATCCACTGGGCCGCCGACTGTCTGAATGTCAGGGCGGACCCCGTCTCCGGGACGTCCGCGTACGAGGCCTACTTCGGCCACAAGCCGGACATGACCGCAATCTGCGAGTTCGGCGCGAGCGTCGCCGCGCTCGACAACGGCCAGCGGAAACGCTTCGACCCCAATGGCGTCCTCACGACGTACCTCGGCCCGGCCCGAAGCCATGGCTGCGGCGCCATCTACGTCTACGCGCAGCAAAACGTGCGAGTCGTACGCACATGGCGATTCCTCGCATTCGCAGGTGAGAAGCTCGACGCGGCCACGCTCCGCGTCGTCTCCGAGCCCGCCCCGGCGGACCCGGCCGCGGACCCGGAGCCACCGGACAACACCCGCGGCTACGTCTGGCCGCCTCTGGGAGACGCGCGAGACGACGAACCTGACGGGCCTGAGGAACCCGAAGAGCCCGAAGAAGCCGAAGCCGACACGCGACGCACGACGCGACGCCGAACGGTACCGGAGCGCTTCCAGATGGTCCCCGGCGTGCCGGACGGCAAGTGGTCCGGCGCCAAGGCCCTCGGCGCCGCGTGCGTCATGCCACTCATCGCCATGGCACTCGTGAACAACGCCTGCCACGAGATCACGCCAAAGCCCAACACGCTCTACGCGAGCCTCCCCGCGGCGACCGCTGCCGTGGCGACGAGCTCAGACTTCCTCACGCCGGGCCTCGCCTACCTCCACGCTCAGCCACACTCGAGCCCGGCCGCGGATCCTGGCGCCATGTCGATCAACCAGGTTTTACGCCGCCCCGACTACGAGCTCTGGCTGAAGGCCATCGACAAGGAGCGTCTCGACCTCGGCGACTACTTCCTCGACGGAATCCCGGCGCTCAAACGGGTCCCGCGGGCCGACGTGCCCCGTGGCGCGTGGATCCTCAAGTCGATCATGACAATGTGTTTTAAGCGTGACGGGTCACGGAAAGCCCGCTGGGTGGCCGACGGCAGCCGCGAGGAACGGACGCCCGAATCCTCCTCGCCAACGTGCCTGGCGAGCACGATCCTCATCGTGCTCGCGCTGTCCGCCCAGTACGGGTGGGAGATCCGGCAGTTCGACATCGCGAAGGCGTACATGCTCGCAGCACCTCAGCGCGCATACTACCTCTACTTCCCGCCGGGCTTCCGCGACTACCTGCTCGCCCGCCACTCCGGGAACCTTCCCTTCGAGCCCAGCCAGTACCTGCTCCGCGTCCAGAAGAACATCTACGGCGCAACGGACAGCGGGAAAGTTTGGTTCGACGCGCTCTGCTCGTACCTCGTCGACGAGCTCAACTTCACTCAGCACGCGGCTGACCGCTGCCTCTTCTGCCTTCGCCTGACCGGGGCCATCTCTGGCTGCGTCTTCGTCCTGGTTTACGTCGACGACATTCTCGTCATTGGCGTCTGCGAGGTCGCAGATTACATCGCGACGCGGCTTGCTGACCGGTTCCCGCTCACCGAGGGCGGGCAGGACTACCTGGGCCTCGAGATCAGCAACGACCCGGCCGCAGGCTGGGTTCACGTCTCCCAGGAGGCGTACGCGAAAAAGGTCGTCGAGAAGTTCGGATTCTCCGAGTCCAACCGCGTGCCTACTCCGATGCACGCGACGTTCCACGCCAGCGACGTCGACGCGCCGCATGGCGCGCCGGCGCCGGCGGGCCTCAACGTCGACTCGGTCCTCGGGTCCATCGGATACATGGCGACGCGTACGATGCCATGGTACCTCAGCATCTACGGCATCCTGAGCACAGTCGCGCGGCCATCCGCGGCGTCGCCGAACGCGCCGACGCCGGCCGTCCGTGCGGCCTGCGCCCGGGCGCTTCGCTTCCTGAACCACAACGCGGCGCTCGGAGTCACGTACACACGCAAGGAGAACCTGTACCTCGACGGGTGGGTCGATGCCTCGCACGGCAACGAGGTCCACCACACGGCGTCGGGCTTTTGCAAGTCCCGGTCGGGGGGGTTCGTCACCCTGTGTGGCGCCTGCGTCGCCGGCTTCTCGTCGGCCCAGAAGACGACCGCGCTTTCCACTTTCGAGGCCGAGCTCTACGCGCTCGTCGTCATCGTACGGCTCATCATCTCGCTCCGACGCACGGTCTCCTACGTCACCGGCGCTACTCTCCCCGTGAGCCGCGTCTACTGCGACAACCAGTCCGTCATCGCGCAGCTGCGCAAACGCGACCTTTCCGCGCGATCGCGCCACATCCGCGTTCAGCTGGGGTTTGTCTACGACGCGCTCGACAGCGGCGAGGTGGAGATCCGCTACGTCCGCTCCGCCGCGAACCCGGCGAACCAGCTTACGGCTCCCGAGGTCGCCGACCGCCTCGCGCGCACCATCGACGCCATGAGCGGCCGCCCCGCAGAGGGCCCGCCCCTTGTCGTCGACGAGAACGCCTAGACCACATCCTCATCTCGCGTGTCCGCGCTACTTCCCCAGCTCGCTGCGGGGGAGCACAGGACGCCAAGGACACTTCCCCCCAACGGCCTCTCCAGCCCCGTCAACGGCCTCCCAACGGATAGTCCCCAGAGGCAAGTCCGGCCTCAACGTGGCCAAAGATACCTATCGCCAGCTGCACCACGCGATGGGGCAGCCTCCTTGAGGTCCCCGGTCCGCTGCCCAGCGGCACTCTAAGTCACACTGCCAAACACACCGGGCTGTGTCATTCTGGATGCAAAGTTCAGCTCCCTTGGGATCAAAGCAGCGGATCTGAAAGACCTACAAGATGTAGTTTTAGGTACTACCGCGATGGCCTGCCCCCCGCCTACAGGCCCCGTGCCGGGCGCCCAAGCGTCAAAAGAAAAGAGAGGACGAAGAAGGCCCAGGGAAACGGAAAGGAAAAAAAGGGGCATTATTGCCATTGCTGCTTCAGATTCGTCACTGACCACACTAAAAAGAGTTGTCCTGAGAGGGATGCTTGGAACTGGTGGATAATTGGAGCCGATGTGCAGA
>NW_008705609.1:37224-40414 GCF_000186865.1 Aureococcus anophagefferens
AGGGGATGGGGGGGGAGGGAGCGGCGCGTCTGCGGCTCGCCGCGGGGCATGGGCCCGCGGCGCCGTCCGACGCGCCCCCTCCGGTCCGCGGTGGGCCCGCGGGCCCGCGTTCTCGCGGGTCGCGCCCTAGAAGTCCTGGACGCACACGCCGGAGTCGACGGAGCGCTCCTTCTGGCACTGCTTGTTCTTCCACTCGCAGCCCTTCTTGCAGTCCCGCTTCGCGTCGATCTCCTTGCACTTGACGTTGCGGCACTTGTCCTTCTTGTGGCTCCACTTGCAGAAGTTGTGGTACTTGGACTTGTGGCACTTCATCTTGGAGGCGAGCGACGAGCACGCCTTGCGCTTGCTCTTGCACTTCTTCTTGTGGTGGCTCCAGGAGCACGTGTCCTTGTTCGCGGCGTTCTCGTCGCACTGCTGCCAGTGGACGTTCGCGGCGCCCGTCGCTAGGTTGAGGCGCCGGCTGGCCGTGCGCGCCTTGAACGACTCGAGGTCGTCGACGTGGCCGCCGTTGATCTCGGCGTTGGCGCGTTCCAAAACGGACGGATGACTGGGCACTCGCCAAAACCCGCGGGCTGCTAATAGTTTTTATTACTGCTTAGCGAACGCGACCCAGTCCGTGCCGTAGCCGCCCTCGCGGAACTTGACGTTGGTCATGACGAGTTCTGCTTGGTGCGTGACCGCGGCGCGGCGCACTCGCCGCGCCGCGGTCCACCGCGCGGGCTTGCTCGGCACACATGAGCTCGGTCCCGCATGGAGTGCTGGGTTTGCCAGGAATGGAATGATTCGATTCAAAACTAGTGGGCTGCGCGCTAGTTTCCGGTGGACTGGGCGCCTTCGGCGGCGCGTCTTCGTCCGAGTCGTCCGAGTCGGAGCTGCTCGGATACGGCGCGCCGACGCGGCGCTTCGCAGGCAATCCGTTTATTTTGGCTGCCATCTCAGCGAGAGAGACGCGGGCAGCCATCGCCGCGCGCGCGCGGGAACGATCAAAATGTAACTTCAAGTTTAGAGTTCAAGTTACATACCTGACGTCGATATCGATAAGTATATCCATCGCGACTAGTCTGGGGGCAATCTAAACCGCCCCAGAAGAAAAGTCGATGTTTCGCCGCGCTTACGCGGCCCACCTAGCTCGCGATGGCGAGCGCGCGCAACGTCCAGTGCGGGGGCTGGGGCGCCGCGTCCATGTTCGCGATGTCGAGGAGGAGCGGGCAGCTCTTCGACTTCTTGGGCAGGGGCCGGCGCTCGATGGCGTTGGAGTGGTCGACGGAGTGGGCCTTCTTCGGCAACGGCTCGGAGCCGCAGGCGCTGTGGGGCTCCGCGAGGCCCGAGTTCTCGAGGTCGAAGAAGCGGCGGAGCCGGAGCGACCGGAGGTCCTTGGCGGCGGCGCCGAAGGCCTTGGCGAAGCGGGAGACGCCGCCGGCCGGGCTCGCGTCCTTCGTCGGGCTCGCCGTCGGGCTCGCGGGGCAGGACCTCGACGCCGACGGCGACGGCGGGCTCGGCGGCGCGCGACCGGGCGCGTCGTTGAGGGGCAGGAACTCGACCTCGCCGAGGACCGCGCGCCGCGGCGGCGGCCGCGCGCGGTCCTGGACGGGCGGCGACGGCGGCTGCCTCGGCAGGTCGCGCCGGGCCGGCGACGCGGCGAGGCGGTGCTTGGCGTCGCCGAGGGGCAGCGTCCGCTGCGGCCGCAGCAGCGGCTGCGGCTTCGGCGGCGGCGGCGCGGGGGGCGCCCGGAGGCGGGGCGGCGCCGCGCGGTGGTCCGCCGCGAGGGAGAGCGTCTGCCGCTTGCGCGCCGCCGCCGCGAGGCCCCGGGCGAAGGCGAGCGTCGGCGACTCGGGCTCCGAGGGCGGCCCGCGGCCGTCGCCGGGCGGGCTGCCCGGCTCGCGCGAGGCCCGCCGCTTCTGGCCGCTGAGGCTCGCGCCCGTGTCGATGCGCAGGCCGCGCTTCTGGAACTCGGCGGCGATGACGCTCACGTAGGGCGCGGCGTCGGGCATCGCCGTATCCAGGCCACTTACGTCACACGAGTTCAAATCGTCCGAGGCGGGCGACCGGAGCAGGAAGGGCGGCTGCGGCGCCGCGCCGCCCGGGGACGGCCCCGACCCGCGCGGGAGCAGGCCCAGAGGCGGCGGCGCGGCGGGCGTCGGCGCTAAACCGGCGCTCATGTTGACAGCTTGTTCTTGATAAAACTTTTGAGACGCATCCGAATCGCTGCAACTCGCGAGCGCCAAAAGCTTCGTCAAGTTCACTGTCAAGTTTGCAATATTGCCTCCGATGTTCATTTTTCACTTCAATATCCTTTTACATCTAAGTTGTTGTTGTTGCCTTGCTCTCCGCGCCTCAGTCGCCGACAACGTATGCTCAAGCTCTTGCCAGACGCCGCCGACACAAGCATCTCAGTCGACGCAAGAACGTCGCAGATCGTCGCAGCGATGGCGAAGGCGCCGGTCGTCGTGCTCGACCTCGACGCCACGGTGTGGCTGCCGGAGGTCTACACTCTGAAGGGCAAGCCCGAGGGCTGGTTGCCGACCCTCGGCGAGGACGTGCGCGTCCTCCCCGGCGCGCGGCGCGTCCTCGACGACCTCGGCAAAGACCTGCGCGTCGCCGTCGCGTCGCGCAGCAGCAACCCGGCCTACTCGCTCGCGCTGTTGAAGCAGGTCAAGGTCGGCGGCGGGTCGCTCGAGGACCGCTGCGAGGACGGCGGCGTCCAGATCTACGCGGGCGACAAGCAGACGCACCTGCGCCGCATCGCGAAGAGCTACGGCTGCGCGTTCGCTGATATGGTCTTCTTCGACGACGCGCGCGACGGCAAGTACGGCAACTGCGCGCGCGTCGCCGAGCTGGGCTGCTTAGCGGTCCACACGCCCAAGGGCCTCGACCCGGAGCGCTTCGCCGCGGGCCTCGCGGCCCACGCGGCCGGCACGCGCGGCGCGGTCGTGGACGCGGCGGCGCCGCCGCGGCCGCCGGCCGGGGCCGCGGCGACGGTCCCCTGCGTCTCCCTCGCCATGCCCTTCGCCGCGTTGCTCCTCAACGGCGCCAAGACCATCGAGACGCGCAACTCGAGGCTCTTCGCGCCCTACGCGGGCAAGGTGTTGGCGATCCGCGTCGGCAAGAAGGACTGGGATTCCGAAGATTGGAAGGAGGTCCACGCGGCGCCCAAGGGCGAGCTGAAGCGCGGCTTCAAGCGCGGCGACGT
>NW_008705609.1:40464-58591 GCF_000186865.1 Aureococcus anophagefferens
CACCCTCCGATGACACGCCGAGGCCCGCGATACCTCGAGCGAGCTTACGTGGTGAGCACCATGGGCAAGGGCGGGCAGGTTCCGCAGCGGGCGAGCGACTTTCAGAGCGAGCTGGCCTCGTCGCGGGCCGTGGCGGCGAAGGTCGGTAGGGCTGCCCCCCCGGCCGCGCGGGACCCGCTGCTCGCGGCCGTCCCCCGGGAGGTGTACATGGACGCTGCGTCGAACGTGCCCTCGGCGAGCTACTACAAGGACCTCAACGACAAGGTCGCGGACATCATCGAGCGGCAGCGGACGGGGGCCAAGACCGCGCCGCCGGTCGAGCTTTCGCATGTCGTCGCGGCGGACGGCGCCCTGGTCTACCCGAACCGCTACCTCTGGATGGTCTGGGTCTACAGCGCCGTCGCGATCTACCTGATCTGCCAGGCACCGAGCCCCGCGGCCGTCCTACTCGGTGTCTCCGCCATGTACCTCTGCTACGACGTCTACTCGGGAGTCACGCACGTCAATGACGACCAGCGGAACTTGGCGGGCCTCAAATCGTACATCCTGTTCCAGGGCTGCCTCGAGTTCCAGTGGCACCACGCCATCCCCGTCGATATCACGAAGAAGTCCTTCGTCGCCTGCTGCGCCGACCTGAACATCGTCGTCGCCGTCTCCGTCGTAATCAACTGCGTCGCGCTCGGCTACTCACCGCCGCCGCACTCACGGGCCTCAAGCTCTTCGGCGCCTACTTTGGCCAGTACTGCCACCGCTCCGCCCACACGCCCAAGAGCAAGCGCCCCCGCGTCGCCCAGTACCTCATGGACAAGGGCTTCATGTGCCCCCAGAACAAGCATCTCGGCCACCACAAGCCGCCGCACGACGCGAACTTTTGCCTCGTCGGCTACTGCGACGGCATCATCAACGGCATGCTCAGACACTGCGGCACCAACGACTGGGTCTGGTTCGGCTTCTGGCTCGCCTTCTCCTTCGGCGACGTCTACGTCGTGAACAAGGTCCTCACCGTCGCCGCCCCCTCCATCTTGAATGATCGTCAAAAATTATGTGGCTTCTCCCTCTAAAAACCAGTCATTTACACTGCCGTTGAGTTTATTCAACATTTACATCAAGACCAATCAAGACTCGCCTAGTGGGAGATACGAAAGACCAAGTGGACGGAAACTCCAGGGTCTACCTTGTCCTCTCCGGAAACCCCCCGTGGTGCTCAAGTCAGCTCCCTCCACATATCATCTACCTTAATGCAGCGTGGCATGATGGTTCGGGCACCAATTCTGTTCGCAGCTGGGATAAATGCTGTTGTCGGTCGAGATCCGTCAGGTAGTGCCGTTTGTCCGCCGGTGTTGTATCGAGCGACCAAAGATGAAAATGGAGTGTCCCAATTATCACTTTTGCAATCTTGTAACCAATATTTCACGAGCCCAGCTGGGTGCGTGAGAAATCCAAATATTCGACAATTGAACAATCAATTGTGCACAGGTACTATGCCCCTGCGGGTGTGTGTCAGGCAGACACACTAGATGACGCTGAGCTCTTCTTCAAAAAGTCTTGGTATAATGGGACATCTTCTAATTGTCGAACGCTGCCTGGCTCGATTGTCGGTTGGTATTTCCTAAATTGTGAATGCTCCATGGGCTTCTTGTGAGGAACTGTGTGTGCTGCCAACCGAACTAAACTGTAACGTTACGATCTGTAGGTGCCTCGAGAATAGTGCGTATCCTGTGTTCTGTCCCCCTGGCTTCTTCTGTGAGAATCCATCGGATTACCGTGTGTGTGAATCCGGGTATTACTGTAAAACTGGGTCGGTGCAGCCGGTCAGGTGCTCTCAAGGTGTTTCATGTCCTGCTCAAACAGAAGTGTCATCTTCAGGAGCTATCTTCAGTTTGCGACTTTTGGGATTTCTGGGTCTTGTCTTTGTTGGTTATCGTGTCCATTTTGGACTTTCGAGGTTCGAACAGAAAGCTGAAGAGCGAGCCATGCAAGATTACGTAGCATCAGTGGGAACCGCTGGCTCGTGGCTCGCACAGGAACACTCGATACACTTCAAAAGTCTTTCATGCGAACTACCCAATGGTCTGAAGATTTTACATGGGGCTTCTGGGAAATTGTTACCCCAATCCGTCACGGCAATTATGGGTGCATCCGGGGCGGGGAAAACTACTCTCATGAATGTTCTTGTGGGCAAAGTGAGGAAAAGTGAAGGCGCGATTTTTTTGAACGGACATCTTTGTGAAAACCTGGGGGATTTCCCTTCCCAGTATGGCTTTGTGCCTCAGGAGGATGTAATGCATCGAGAGTTAACAGTGATGCAGAATCTGACATTCGCTGCTGCTCTCCAGTTGCCACCTGGAACGGGACGATCAGAGATCCTCATGTGTGTCCGTGACGTGCTAGTCAAGCTTCAACTCGTGCATGTGAGACACAGCATAGTTGGCGATGAATATCATAGAGGAATATCAGGTGGTCAGCGCAAGCGTGTCAACATTGGATTGGAGTTGGCATCTCGCCGGCCCATTTTGTTCCTTGATGAGCCGACCACAGGACTTGACTCAGTGACGGCGACCCAGGTCGTCCAAATGCTAGCTACCATTGCTCGAACTCATCGCATGACCGTCACTGCAGTCATCCACAACCCAGGCATTCGAGCGTTTGCTGTTTTTACTGATCTTATCCTGCTTCAACCTGGCGGCTACGTGGTTTTTGCCGGCAAGACCGATCGTTGTGTTGGATATTTTGATTCAATCGGATTTCCATATGATGTAGAAAACATCAACCAATTTCCAGATTTTTTGATGTGCTGTTTGTGTGGTATTGAGGCACCATCACACGATGAAACGTGGAGTCATTCAACCTCATTCATCAATGCATGGCATCAACATGAATGTAGTGAACAGGAAACTCCGATAGAGACCAATATCCCAGTCGCAAGGCCCGTCTTGGGCTTCGTTGGGCAATTCCGCGTGTGTTTCAATCGAGCTTTGCACCAACATTACTCCTCGTTCACACACATATTTCGATACTATGTGTCGCCAGCATTCCTATACGGCATCGTATTAAGCAGAATCATTGGCAGACCTGAACTGCACAACGTTCTCGGTTCGTATCCTGATGACATATGCGCTCAGCAGCACCCTGACATTATCGAACGTTGTTTGCGTCTACAGCTCGATGGATACGCGATGGCAATTCAGCCTTGGGGTTTTACCTTACTTGCCTTTTACAGCTCCTTGGCTGTGAGCACCTTTGGTAGCGAGGAATGCGTTTACTGGAGAGAGTCTTCTTCGAGGTTGAACACTCCAGCATACTTCAGTGCGAAAGTGATTGCTGATTTGCCGAGAGTTTGGATTTCCGGATACAGTACGTCCATGGCACTGGCGACTAGATTCACATCAAATTTAAGCATAGTTGAATTGACTGTGTGTTTGATCTATCTGGTGAGCTGGGCATACATTTTGGGCTACTTGATCTCCTTCTCGATTCCAAAAGCGCGGCGTAGCAGCGTGTGTGTGCTTGTTGGTTTAGCCATGGGTAGCACATTCGGAGCTCTCGCTGTACCTATGTCCACAAGTGAGTCCCAACCTTTGTCCTTCCCTTGAATAGTATAGTGTTGTAATCCGTTAGGTTTCGCGAGGCCATATGAGAGTAACATAATGCTCGTCAATCCGACAAGGTGGATGAATCAGTACACTTGGTACCTGACATCCTTCTTCCCACATTCTAAGGTTCGGTCTGGATCCTCAAAAGGTGACAAATACTATGAAATGAGAACTACCAAGGATGAACTTTATCATTTCCGGGAAAGCCGAAGAAGCATCATCGTACACTCTAGTGTTTGTCTTGGAGGGCTGTATGCTGTTGCAGCTTCATGTATAACCTTGCGCCAGGTGGGAGTGAAGTTCTTGGCGAAATGTACTTGATGACGAAATCATTAATTTCGTGCTTAATTGGAAGAAGTAGTGGTTATTTTGGACTGCACGAATCGAGACAGCGTGGGTTTAAGAAACGAAAAGACAACGTCCACGACGACACCAAACACTGTTGGGTGTAGGTTAGAGTGGCTTCACGGAGCGCACGTAAGCTCACTGTCGAGTCCGTAGACAGCTACATTCCATCGACCATGCCCTTGATCAACTACTGAGAACCAATCAATTTTATTTACGAAGCATATGCCGCTGCTCGGAAGTATCGCGCTTACTCTTTGGCCATGCGCGCGCACCTTTGCCTCCACATTCGCCCACTGCGCCATGTGACTCCTGCACAAGTTTTGAATACTTTATGGTCGTCTACCTGACTCAGGTTGCATGGGACGCAGTGCTCGTAATACTGCGGAATCTGTGGGAAATGTCTCAAACGTGGACCGTACTCCAAGCAATGGCACTATCAGGTCCTCGCCCTCTTGCGCAGCACAGGCAAAGATGAATAAAAAACGTGCTCACTTCTTGCCGCCGGTCAAGAAAGAAAACCCCGCGCCTTCGTGTTCAGGCTCGCATATGGAATCCGCCCATATCCCCCGCCTTGTGTAATGGCATATCCCGCCGGCGGGATATGTCATTAGAGAGAGATACCCCAAACTAGGGTAACAAGGAATGTTGATGTCTTGGGTCATCTGGCGCTTCCCTATCTCGGAGAAGCAGAAGGAGCGGACCATGTTCATGCTCGGGTGCATTGGCATCGGCGGGCTAGCCTAGATCTCAGCCGAAATATAAATTGAGCGATAGCGCACAAGAGATTGGGTTGCGCCACAGTCTCTCCTTCATGATACTTCATTGGATCCACTCTAGCCTTCGCTTCAACTCGCGCATTAATGAACGGTCCTTGAGAAAGAAGTTTTCATCCAGGGCCTGGGCAGCCTCGGGTATTAGGGAAAACTTATCCTTAACCTGGGTGACGTTAAACTCGTGGGATCCAACTGAAATCTCACTTGCGCTTTTCAGGGGTACCTGCAGATATTCCCCAAGGCGGCGATAAACCAAGCTAGGATCAGAACGCAAACAATGGTTCTCAATAACAAGGATCTTGTCAGTGGGCAACGCCGCAGCCCACTTGGAGAGGAAAAAACCCATGCAAGTCTTTGCGATGGCTTGCGCCAAGGCAAAGTACAGAAATGATTCCTTTGCTTCAATGGATGTCAGATCGACTAGAAAGGCTCTATAGAGGGGGATGATGCCCCGCTGTTGTGCTTCGATCTCCAAAGCATGCAACGCATCCACAATATTTGGCGACGAGGAAAGCTTGAAAAGCCATAAATCAACATAACTAGCGAGAGCGCCGTCTGGCGAATATAGAGATGGATCCTGAATAAAATCTATGGGATTCTTGCTACCCGTGCTATTCTCCATCTGAGCGAGCTGAATAAATGCAAAGTTCACAAAAGAATGGAAGCTCTCAAGATGCTCTCGAACGCAGAAAATAAACTTGGAGCCTGGTCGAAATGAGGTTGAAAGGAGAGGATTGAACACAACATCGGGCGAGCCATCGACGGCTTTCGTTGGGAATTCCTCTGACGTCCACAAGCATGGTTTGCATGGAAAGAATGTCCCATATGGTAACCATTGCATCGCCTGTTGGCGGTTTGTCTCTTTTCCATACACGTTGAACCATGCGGGCAACACGATGCCATGAAGATGCATAGGGAACATCGCCATCAACGCCGTAGATCCACACTTTGGAAACCCAGCAACAAATACGCAAGGTTCCAGTCGAAGGCAACAAGTCAACATGTACCCAAAGCGAAACAACCATAAAAGACACCACCTGCCTCCATGAAAGCAAATGTTGTACACTGCCTTCGAAGAAAAATTGAGAGAGGGTCCCATGCACGATACCAAAAAGGCAGCACGACACTGCCTCGTTCCGAAAACTGATGGGCTCATGTCGGCCCCGGGTAATCTAGCCATGAGGAATATCAAGTTCAGACGCAAATCATGAATGGACCGCGGCCAACGGATATCCATATCGCATGTAGCTCGCACCGGAGACATTCGAAGCTTTCAGTAAGTGCAGGTGATGTAGCCGCCAAGAAATATGTGCAGGTGATATAGCTGCCAGGGCATATGGTAATACGGCTCGCTTTCTGCAAGCAGCTCAAGTTGAACTTATTACTGTCTCCTAGACGGCGTCCGATGCGGCTGCCCCGTTCAGGGCTTGTTCATAGCATCATAATCTGACTCGGTTGTCGTGGAACTCCACTAATTCGACGCCGTTCGCGAGATCGTGTCGCTCCAGCGTCGGATCTCGCTGGATCGCTGATCTGAGGGGCTGCCCGAGCGGCTGGTGTTCCGCGAGGAGATCGTGTGCGCTGGCAGCGAAATTGTGTCCACGCCTAGCCCCTGGGCCGACGGCGACGTGTTGACCGTCCTCGCGCCGCGAGACGGCCGTGACCGGTCGTCCGGGCAGGTCCCGTCCGGAAACGACGTCTCGTTTGGGCGCCTCCGGGCGGCGCGGGCGCGACTGCTGGTCATCGTTTTTTCCTGCGCTTTGAAGCAATCGATGACTTCATTCGGTCCATAATCTGACTCGGTTGTCGTGGAACTCCACTAATTCGACGCTGGGGACTGTGGAAAGCTCGCGCCGACCACGCGCGGAACGCCCCCGGAACGCGCGTGGGGTCGATTTGGGCATGGGGGCTGAAAGTACCGAATCGGGCCTAGGACACAACATTAAGCAGCCTAGTCGGAGTCGCTGGCGCAGAGGGCCTCCCAGGACGACTGGGCGTCCCCGGGGGTGGACGGGCTTGGCCTCCATGCAGGTCGCCTTGCGCTGGCGTTTCCGGGGCTTGTGCTCCAGGTCGCGCGCGTCGTTCGCCGCGCGGTAGCGCCGGCCGCTCCGGAAGTAGATGTCCTGCACCGCGACGCCCTTCGCCTCGATGATGCGCTCGATGCGCTTCGGGATCGCGGTCCTCCACGATCCGGTCCGGCGTCGGCGCGACCTGCCAGGCGCGCACCACGGAGCGCTCCATCTCGGCCGGCGTGCCCGTCGAGAACCGGCGCGGGTCCGACTCCGGCAGGTTCGACGTGATCGCGACGTGGCGCCAGAGCTCCTGGGACAGGTCGCTGAACAAGTGGGCGTCCAGCGGCATGAGTTCCGGCGAGTCGCCGACCAGGCCGTGGGAGTACCGAGCGAACTCCGCGTTCGTGTCGTCGAGCGCGCAGACCTGGCGGTCCTTGAAGCCCAGCGTCGCGAGGTAGTCCTGCGCCTCGTCCTCCCACCAGGCGGACAGGGCGTCGTGCCAGATGACGAAGTCGTGCTCGTGCGTCGTGCCGCGGAAGAGCTTCTTGGACTAGTGCGCGGCGCAGGCCGCGCGCTCCGGGCAGCGGGTGACGCTGCGCGCGACCGTCCGCGGGGCGGACGTCGACGTGGCGGTGGAGTTCGAGGCGGTGACGGTTGACGAGCGGGTCGGGGCTGCGCGGTGCGCGGCTGCTGCGCGGTGCGCGGCGCCCGACGCCGCCGACGGTGATTTCAGCGTGCGCGTGGACGCGCGCGCCGCTAGCGGGGAGGCCGGCGCGCACGGTGTGCGCGCGGGCAAGTTCTGCCGTTTTAACGAATGGGCGCGGCCAGGTCGGCTGCCCCAGCGCCGCGCGCGCAGGAAGCGCCGGAAGCGCAACGGCGCGGACGGCGCGGACGCGGCATGGGGTCACTTTTTTTGTTCCAACGAGTGATCTCACGGATGAAATAAGATCTCCGATGCTGGGAGAGGTCGACAGAGAGATACGACCCCGGCTCCGCGGACAACGAGGCCGGGCGCTGCGCACCGTGGCCCGAGTGCGTGACCGCGCCGCAGGAGCCATCCGAGTTCCCCGACGCTCTGCGTTCCTGTTAGCCCCCCCCGGTCCCTACGGCCCTAATGGAGCGGCCTGCGCCGGCTCGGGATCGCTCTGGTGCCGTTTGGAGTCTAGCCTGGCGTACTTGTCGTGCTTCGCCACACGATTACGACCCGAATGCCTATAGCGGGAGTTCATACCCTCGACACCTCGTCCAGTAGCCCCGGCCCCCGTATACTACGGCAGCTGAGGTGACGTGAGGATAACAGAGACGCCGGTGTACCGCCACTGCGTAACCTCGATAGTTTACCCTCGCACGGCAGGGCGGCCCCATTAGGCTGCTTCCCCGTACCGGAGTTACTATCTCGTTACTACATGTTGTACTCAAGGCTTATGCCGCGCAGTCGGCGCGCGAGCGAGCCGAAGCCCCACTGGCGGGCTTGATCATCGTGGGATGGAGCAGCCCTACGACCTTGTCGAGGTCGTAGGTCGACATGGGAATGCTGCGACGGAAGCGTTCGAGGCCTGGCCGAGTTCAGCAGCGACGCGTGCACGCAGAGCTTCTGGAGCGCGCCGACGAGCACGAGAGCCT
The DNA here is from genome assembly GCF_000186865.1 of Aureococcus anophagefferens. Lineage (NCBI taxonomy): Eukaryota > Pelagophyceae > Pelagomonadales > Pelagomonadaceae > Aureococcus > Aureococcus anophagefferens. Next base: position 48,814 of record NW_008705609.1, read on the forward strand.
TCGCCGTCGCCGTCCCGCCCCGCGGCGCGGCGCGTTCGCAGACGTGGTCGTAGAGCTGCTTCTCCGCCGGCGTGAGCTCGACGACGACAATGTACGTCGTCTGCGGCGGCAGCGCGAGCGCTTGCGTCTCTCGCCGCAGGTGCAGGCCGCCGAGCGTGTTCTGGAGCCACGACCACGCGCGCTCCGCGATGAACGCGCGGCCTGGGCTCGCGCCGACGACGCGACCTTGGTCGATGCGTGCGAGGAGATCGTAGGGCAGAGTCGCCGGGTCCAGGAGCAGGAGGAGCGTGTGGAGCTCGGAGAGGTCGTTGCTGATCGGCGTCGCCGTGAGCAGGAGCAGGCGGCGGCGTCAAAGGCTGGACGCGACGGTGGACTGCTTCGTGCCGGGGTTCTTGAGCCTGTGGGCCTCGTCGAAGACGATGAGGTCGAGCATGGCCGTGAAGGCGTTCGCGTGCCGCACCATGGCCTCGTAGCCGATGACCGCGACGAGCGGCGCCGACGTCGTCGCCAGCCGCTGCAGGACCTCCGCGACGGACAGCGCGCGGGAGTCGCCGTCGGCGGTGACGATCGCCGGGGCCTCAGTGCCGAGGAACTTGCGGAACTCGGCGAGCCAGACGGGCACGACGGTGGCCGGCGCGACGACCAGAACCCGCGTCGCCGCGGCGCCACCGCCGAGCACCGCGGCGATGACCGCGATGGTCTGCGCCGTCTTGCCCATGCTCGGCGCGTCGCCGAGGATCGCCGCGCGCCGCGCGAGCACGAACGCGACGCCCTCGCTCTGGTGCGGCTTCAGCGCGTCTGCGAGGCCTCGCGGCACATCGCGGAGCGCGGGCGGCGGCGGCAGACCCGCACGGACCGGCGGATCTCCGCGCGCCGGCTCGGCGGGGGGCGCGGGGACGAGTCCGCGAGGAGGATCTGGGGCGTCAAAATGAGGCGAAAATCCGGCCCCTCTCGCGCGCGGGGGTCCGGGAGCGGAGGCAGAAGCGTTTCCGCGCGGCCGGTCGCGGCTCCCTCGCCGTCACCGGGGCGCGCCGACGCGCCTAGAGCGGGCTCGGGGCCGCCCACGACATGGTCGCCGCTGCCCCCCTCCTCTCCCGCAGCGCCGTCGGCTGGAAGACCGCCTACGAAGTGCAGTTGCACGTTGTCAGAACCTCGCCCAAGGGAAAAGCGGGCGGATCACAGCGGCGTGCGGTAGGCGTCGTGCTTCGCGTCGACGCAGTCGGCCCAGCTCCAGCTCGCGAGGTTGGGTATGTCGGCGGTGTGGCACCGGTCGACGCGGCTCCAGGCGCGCAGCGCGTCGACCTTGTCGTCGTCGTCGTCGTCGTCGCTGCTGTCGCCGCCTTTGGACGCCGCCTTTGGACCCCGCATGGCACGCGAGCCGAGGAGCGAGTCGAAAAAGCCCGGGTCGATGAAGGAGGCGCCGCCGACCATGGGGTCGAAGCGCCGGGGACCCGGGTCCTTGTGCTCGGGGGACACAGGCGCCGCGGGCTCGCAGCCCACTTCGAAGCGCACGCGCCGCGGCGGCGGCTTCGACCATGGCTCCTTCGCTCCACCTTGGCGTCCGGGCTCACCTTCGTCGAGATGGGGCGGCTGGGCTCGAGGCGGATCTCGAGCGCCCCGGCGCTGTGCTGGCGCGCCGGTGTGCGGCGCCGACAGCGGGCGCTTGCCCGACCCGGGCGGCTCCATTTGCCCGCGGGCACGGTCCTCCCGGAGACGCGGTCGATGACGTAGACGTCCTTCAGGCCGTTGAGCGGCACGCCGATGTGCTCCGTGGCGTGGGCGACGACGACATCTATATTCTATTTTGCAGTGTGTCGCGGAGCGTCCGTCCGAGCAGCAATATAAAACTTTCAATGAGTGGTTTAAAGCGAGCGCAGCGAGCAACCTCAATCAAACGAGTGGCCAATAGCTCGCGAAGCCAGCTTGCCGGCCGTAGGCCGGCTTGTCTATATTAGGGATCCCTATTCTATTTTGCAGTGTGTCGCGGAGCGTCCGTCCGAGCAGCAACATAAAACTCTTAATGAGTGGTTTAAAGCGAGCGCAGCGAGCAACCTCCCAGATAAGGTGAACCATAGCACTGGCGTTATAGGCTAGGTTAAGGAGGAGGAGAAGGATACGGGGATCCGTACCCTAGGGGATGACGCTGGGGGAATTGGGTCATCTGCTCCCCCGCCGCATGCGGGCGTAAGGAGATTTCAGTCAAAGACCCAGCAAAAACAAGCAGCTACGATATACCCGAGGTCTGCCACCAGGGTGAAGGAAGTTCCGCCCAGTTCGCGCTCGGCGCGGCACGGAACTACGGCTTCGGCGCCATCCGCGTCCAGGTCGGGCGGCACGTCAGGATCGTCTCGAGCCACCACTACGTGGCCGCGCCCGACGTCGAGCTCGACGTCGCCCGCATGGCACCCATGGTCCCCCCGCCGGACCCGCCGGCCCACGTGGCGCCGCACTTCAGCTACCTGCCGCTCGACACTCTGCCAAGCTCGCGGCCGGACGCGAGCGGCGGCGACCCCGCGCGGCCCACGGCCGACGAGACCTCGGCCCCGGAGGAGCTGCGCCCCCCGCTCGCGGGGGAGCACGGCCCCGCGCCCACGGGGGAGCCTCCCGACGTTGGAAAATCCCACTGTATGCATGACGATTTCTAGAATCTCACCGTCGAGCTCGAACGATGGGGCTGCCGCCGTCTCGTGCGTGCACGAGCCGGTGAGCTTCGGTGTGTACGCGGCCCGCGCTCGCGGCCCCACGAAAGACGATGGAGGCCCTGCCGGCGCCGTCGCGCGACAGCGAGGCGCAGCTGCTCGCCATGCTGAGCAAGCTCTGGCTCATCCGGCGGCGCGACCGGACCGCGGCGCTGCAGATCTTCGGGCTGCCGGCCTTCGCGTTATCGCTCTGCGCGCTCGTCTACGAGGTCTTCGGCCGCGGCCTGCGGCACAGCACGGGCTACTTCGAGCTCGTCGTCGTGCCGCTCTTTGGCGTGTCGGCGTTCAGCAGCTCGCTGGCGACGACCTTAGTCGCCGAGCGGAGCCAGGGGTTGCTAGAGACGATGAAGATCATGTCGCTCAGCGACGGCGTCTACCAGATTGCCCACGTCTTCGAGGCGCTGGCCCTCGGCGCCGTCGCGGCGGCCGAGGTCGCGTTTCTCACGGTCTGGCTCGAGCTGTGCAAGCAGCCCCAGTGGGGCGCCGTCTTCGACCTCTTCCTCGCCTTCTATGTGGCGCAGACGGCCCTGGCGCTCCTCGTCGCGTCCGCCGTCGAGCGCGAGCAGTTCGCGGGGCAGCTCATGTTCTTCGGGCAAGTCGTCGCCGCGCCGCTCGTCTTCGCGCTCGCCGTCGTCAAGATGGAGGACGGCCACCGCGACGTCAAGGACCACTACGTGTCACCGCGGGTCCAGCGCCTCGCCTGCCTCCACCCCACCGTCGCGCTCCTCGTGGGCCTCGACGCGTTCCGGGGCCCGCCGACGAACGAGAGGCTCCGGCCCCCGTACCGGGGCCTGCCCGAGCGCGAGATCATCCGCATGCTCGTCATCGACGCCGTGGTCTACTTTGTCCTCGCGCGGCTCGAGCTCGCGCTGCGGTCGGAGTACGGGTCCGTCGCGGCGTTCTACGAGAGGGCCGCGGCGCTCTGCCGCGCGTGCGTGTACGGCGTGGACGACCTGGCGCTCATGGAGCCGCTCCTCGCGAGTGAGCACGCGCGGCCGGCGCCGGGCGCCCTCCAGGACGCGAAGCTGACTCACGGCACGCCGCCGTCCGTCGTCTGCCGCGACCTCCGGAAAGTTTACGGCGGCAAGGCCGTCGTCGACGACCTCAGCCTCGACATGTACGAGGGCGAGATCTTCTCGCTGTTGGGCCACAACGGCGCGGGCAAGTCGACGACCTGCGGCCTCCTGACGGGCATCGTCGCGAGCGACTCGAAGAGGGAAGATGGGGGCGCGGTCGTCTACGGCCACGGCATCCGCGGCGGCATGACGGCCGTGCGCCAGCTCGCGGGCTTCTGCCCCCAGCACGACTGCCTCTTTGAGAAGCTGTCCTGCTACGAGCACGTTGTCTTCTTCGGGCGACTGAAGGGGCGGGCCCAGGCGGACGCGGAGCGCGCGGCCGCAGATCTGCTGGACCGGTTTCGATTGGGCGACCGGCGGAGCGACCTGGCCTGCGAGCTGTCCGGCGGCATGCGGCGCAAGCTGTCGACGGCAATCGCCCTCTGCGGCGGGTCCAAGTTCGCGCTGCTCGACGAGCCGACCGCGGGCATGGACGCGCTCGCGCGACGCGAGCTCTGGGACCTGCTCGCCGCCGTGAAGCGGGACCGCACGGTCCTGCTGACGACGCACTACATGGACGAGGCCGACGCCCTGGGCGACCGCATCGGCATCATGGTCTCCGGCGTGCTGCGGTGCTGCGGGACGTCCCAGTTCCTCAAGCGGTACTACGGCGCGGGCTACCGGGTCGTCTGCGAGCGGAACAGGGACGCCGCGGCGCCGTCCCTGCGCAAGTTCGACGAGCTCCTCGCGCTTAAGCTCGGCGAGGGCGCGAAGCGCCTGACGGAGGGCGCCGAGGCCGCCCACAACGACGTCATCGTCGCCACGCTGCCGTCGACGGCGCTGCCGCACTTCGCGGTTCTTCGACGCTCTGGAGTCGCAGAAGCGCAAGCTCGAGATCGCGTCCTACGGCGTCGCCGTGTCGACGCTCGAGGAAGTCTTCCTCAAGGTCGACGGCCAGCACGCGCGCCTCGACCGCGACGGCGCCCGGGGCGCGACAGCGCGCGCGCTCGGGAGCGGGCGCGCGTACGTGCCGTCGCCGGCGACCCAGATCTACGGCCTATTAAAGGCGCGCCTCAACGTCGCGAAGCGCTCCAAGGCCGACGCCTTCAACGCCCTCTTCCCTATCCTCGGCTTCTTCGCGTCCTTCCTCTGCGACAAGTACGAGATGTTCGGCAAGGGCGACCTCAACGTCGCGAACGACTTCGCGGCCGCGTACTTCATCTCCATCGCCTTCATGGCCTACCCGGCGGCCATCGCCGCGCGCATCATCCACGAGCGGCGCGTCAAGCTGCGGAGCCTGCTGGCGGTCATGGGCGTCGACGCGCCGACGTACTGGGTCGGCAACTTTGTCGGCGACGGCGCGCTCTACGGCGTCGTGCTCGCGGCCATGTGGGCCATCATGATCGGCATCGCGCCCCAGCGCTGGATCCGCCAGGGCGCCATGTCCTACCTGCTCCCGGTCTGGGGCGCCTTCCTCATCGCCTACGCGTACTCGCTCTCCTTTTTGTTCGGGACGTCGCCCGCGCGCGCGGTCGTCGGCATCCCGGGCCTGAACCTGCTGCTGACCATGCTGCCCCAGACCATCGTGCTCGTGGCCTGGGTTTTAGCCCACAAGCGCTTCCCCAAGATCTTCACGAAGGCGCGCGTGGAGACGGGCCAGTTCTGGCTCGGCGCCGTGACGAGCCCGTACACGAGCTTCTGGATCGGCTTCTTCCAGATGGGCGCGGGCCACTTCAAGAAGTACGTCTCGAAGCAGACGGTCTACCCGACGCCGCGGGACATCATGGTCGTGTTAGCCGTCGAGGGCGCCTGCCATCTGCTTCTGGTGCTCTATCTCGACGGCCGCGCGCGGCTTCCCGTCGCGCTGCCGCCGCACGGCAACGACTTGGACCCCGAGGAGGACGACGACGTCCGCGCGGAGCGCCAGGCCGTGCTCGCGACGCCCGACGGGCCGGGCGGGGACGAGGAGGTGGGGGCGGCGCCCGCGCTCGTGGTGAAGCACCTCCGCAAGGTCTTCCCGGCGGCGAAGCCCGGCGACGCGGACGTCGTCGCCGTGCGCAACAACTGCTTCCAGGTGCGCCGCGGCGAGTGCTTCGGGCTGCTGGGCGCCAACGGCGCGGGCAAGTCGACGACGCTGAACATGATCATCCGCCACACGGTGCCGTCGGCCGGGGACGCGCGGATCATGGGCCACTCCGTGCTCGACGACTTCGACGCGGCCGCGAAGCATCTCGGCGTCGTCGACCAGCACAACACGCTCTGGGACTCGCTGAGCGCCCAGGACCACCTGGAGCTCTTCGCCATGCTCCGGGGCTGCCCGCGCGGCGAGGCGCGCGCGCTCGTCGACGCGTGTCTGGAAGACTTGGAGCTGAAGCCGCACGCGGCGAAGCTGAGCTGCGATCTGAGCGGCGGCATGAAGCGGAAGCTATGCTGCGCCATCGCGTTGATCGGCGACCCGGCCTGCGTGCTCCTCGACGAGCCGTCCGCGGGCCTCGACCCCGTCGCGCGGCGGAACCTGTGGAACGTGCTGGGCGCGACGATGTCCGCGCGGGGCGTCGTGCTGACGTCGCACCTCATGGACGAGGTCACGGTGCTCTGCGACCGCATCTCGATCATGACCAAGGGCACGATGCGCTGTTTAGGGACGCCCCAGCATTTGGTGGACGCGTACGGGCGCCACTACGAGCTCACCTTAGTCCACACGCTCGACGCGGACCCCGCGAAGCTCGACGAGTTCGTTCACGCGTCCTTTTCCAAGCGGAGCTCGCTCGACAGCGTCATGCAGAACCGGCGGACCTACCTCATCGACCGCGACGCCGTCGACGTCGCGAGCGCGTTCCGGTCCCTGGAGAAGCGGAAGAAGGCGCTCGGCGTCGACGAGTACATGTTCAATCAGCCGTCGCTGGAGCAGGTCTTCCTGAAGTTCGCCGCGTCGCTGGAGCAGGTCTTCCTGAAGTTCGCCGCGTCCGCGCACGGCGCGACGACTTCCTCGAGGCCGAGCCCGTGACGGCGAAGCCCCACGGCAACTTCGGCGAGGACGCAAGCGACGCCGAGGCGCCGCCCGCGCTCACGCGCGGGACGTCGTTCTCCCACAAGCGCGGGCGATAACGCGCCTAGGAATACGCCTCGGGGTCGTAGAGGAACAGGTGGGGCCGCGGGTTGTAGAGCACCCGGTATACCTGGGAGTAGGGCTCGATGCCCTTCTTCCCCGCGGCGAATGCGAGTTGCCTCCATCTGCTGCAGTAAAAATGGGACCCAAAAAAAGGAGTACGCCTCTTCCACCTTGTGGGCTCGAAGAAAGCACCCGAGCGTCATTCCCAATCTGCATCTGCAACGCAAAGCCGGCTTTCTATCCTGGCGAGCCACATACGATTTAGTTTGAATTATTTATCTCTTTACTTCAGAGGCATGCAGATCGATCGACGCGATGTCGGAGCTGTCGACACGGACACGCGCTCGGCGACGGACGCGCCCAGATGGTCGATGACGGGTCGACGACAAAGAGGCAGCCGCGCCGGCACCGAAATCGACGAGGTGACCTTCCTGCGCGGCCCGCTCGAGGCGCTGGGCGTCGACGGCTTCACCTGGAGCGTCGATCGTCGGCGCGCGGTCCGCGGCGATCCTCGAGGCGCTCGGCGTCCCGCTGGGCGTCCGAGACGTGGACGAGATCCTCGGGGCGCGTGCTGGTCGATGCCGCGCCCGTCCTTCGATAAGAAGATGACGCGCCGCGCGCCCCTGCGCCATGTCCGCGACAACGAACACGGGACGCCTTCCTCAAGGCGGCGAAGGGGCGCGGACCCGCGGCGCGGCGCTGTCTTCGAGGACTCGCCCCTCGGTCGCGCTTCCGCGCACACCCGCCAACGCGGGCCGCTTCGCCGAGCTCACGCTGACCTTTACGGGATCGCGGACTTCCGACGAGAAGCGACTCGAAGCACGAAGCATCCCAGCACAAAACCGCTTCAACCATGATATCCCGGCACAAAAACGCTTCAAGCATCTGCTGACGATGCCCTTCTGCCTTTGCAAGAACCTCCCGGCGCCCATCGTCCTTCGTGCTACGCGCGCGGATATAGCAACACTATCGGCGTAGCATGCCACACTGACCCGGGTTAGTATGAGAGGCAGCTCGAGGCGATCGCGACACAACATTAGAGAAAGGCGCCACGAAAGCGCACGTCGCTTAGGCTCGTCGTCACTTTCCCGCCTTCTCGATTTTGCTTTCCTTCTCACTCTCCTTTTTCCCTAGCGCGAAAATGCCTACGGATAGTCCAAGTCCGGCCTCAACGTGGCCAAAGACACCTATCGCCAGCTGCACCACGCGATGGGGCAGCCCCCTTGCAGTGGCCCGGTCCGCTGCCAGCGGCACTCTAATCCACACCCTAGCGCGAAAATGCCTACGGATAGTCCCCAGGGGCACTGCAAGTCCGGCCTCAACGTGGCCATGCGCCATGTCCGCGACAACGAACACGGGACGCCTTCCTCAAGGCGGCGAAGGGGCTCAGACCCGCGGCGCGGCGCTGCCTTCAAGGACTCGCCCCTCGGTCGCGCTTCCGCGCACGCCCGCCGACGCGGGCCGCTTCGCCGTTAATAGAGTGACCCTGACCCTCTCCTGTTGGGAATCAGGGGTGGCGATGCGCGACAAGTACGCCCGCTGGATATCGTTCTGGCCCCTCATGTCGCTCGGCGGGCTTGACTTGAGGCTAGCTCGGCCCCATCGAGGCCGTTTTGCGGTACCCTAAACGTTTTTTTAATGGGGCGGCGCCCCATTTGCGAATCAAAAAGGGTACCGAACCCCCGGCCAAGTCTCTATTTTTCTAGGATTTTTTGAAGATGACGATGAGCGCGGGCTGCGCTTCGCAGAGCATGGGCGAGTCGCCTCTTTCGGCGCGCAATGCGGGTGTCTCGGGGCATACGATCGTCCCTGCTTCCTCCGCTGGAGACCGCGTGCTGGCATGTCGATGAATGGTCGAATCGCCGGCAAACTTTGTGGGATTGGTTGTGTGATCATGGGCCACAAAGGGAGGGCGTTTATGTACGGGAACGGCTGATGAGGCCCGGGGTAAGTTCTTCCCAACCGCTGGATGCCCCGCTGGACGCGAGGGGGTCGCGGCTTCGAATCTCCCTTCCGCGAAGCGGCGCGGACGGCGCGGACGGCGCGGACGGCGCGGACGGCGCGGACGCGGCACGGGGTCACTTTTTTTTGTTCCAACGAGTGATCTCACGGATGAATTAAGATCTCCGATGCTGGGAGAGGTCGACAGAGAGATACGACCCCGACTCCGCGGACAACGAGGCCGGGCGCTGCGCACCGTGGCCCGAGTGCGTGACCGCGCCGCAGGAGCCATCCGAGTTTCCCGACGCTCTGCGCTCCTGTTAGCCCCGCCCCGGTCCCTACGGCCCTAAAGGAGCGGTCTGCGCCGGCTCGGGGTCGCTCTGGTGCCGTTTGGAGTCCAGCCTGGCGTACTTGTCGTGCTTCGCCACGAGGGACCTCGGGGCGGAACGCCGCCGCGCGGGGAGGACGCTCACGCGGGGTGCACGAGCGCGTCGCGCGGCGAGCCGCGCGGCCGCGGCGCGCGCGCGCGGGCGACGCCGAGGTCGCCCGGGCGCATGAGGAGGAACTCGAGGAGGTAGAGGGCGATGTCCCTCGGGAGGAGCGAGAGCACGGAGCCGGCGTCGGCGCGGCCGATCTCGACGAGCCGCAGGCGCGCGTAGAGCCGGGGCCAGCGGTCGTCGAAGATGCCGAGGCCGCGGAGCGCGCGGCGCTCGCGCTTGCCCCGGAGGAAGGTCTCGAGGGCCGCCGTGCCCCGCAGCGACGCCTTGGACGCGGAGTACTCGAGGTGCGCCTCGTGGAGCCGCGCCTCCGCCGCGAGGCGCCGCGCGTCGTCGCGCGCGCGCGCGCCCGCCGCGGACGCGCGGAGTTCGGCCTTGGCCTCGCGGAACCGCTGCCGCGCGTTCATGGCCACGAGCACGGCGGACCGCGCGTCCTCGTAGGCCCGCGCGTCGACCGTCGCCGCCTTGACGATG
>NW_008705609.1:59744-63142 GCF_000186865.1 Aureococcus anophagefferens
GCGCCGCCGAAGCGGAGCGCGTGGACGACGACGGACGCGAAGTCGCCGCCGCCGGGCCGCCGGAGCCAGAGCGTGAAGGGCCGCGGCGCGCGCGCGGTCTCGACGACGCGCCGGATCTCGCGCCGCGCGTGGCCCAGGTCGCCCGCGGACCGGAACTCGAGGTCGTCGAGCGCCGCGCCGCGCCGCACGGCCGCGGCGGACCGCGCGCCGCGCGACGCGAACGCGACGCGGCCCGCGCCGTCGAGGCCCAGCGCGAAGAGCGGCAGCGCCTCGAGGTCGCGCACGGGCAGCCCCAGGTAGCCCTGGAGCAGGGTCTCGCTCGCCTGGGCGTCGCCCGCGAACTCGCCGACGTCGACCTCGACGCCGGCCTCGTCCGCGTCCGCGGCGTCCGCGCCGGCGCCGGCGCCGTAGTCGACGAAGGTCGGCATGGCCGCGCGGCCCGTCGCCGCGCCGAGGAGCCAGCGCGGCACGGCGCCCGCGTCGGGCCCGCCGAGGTCCACGGCCCGCAGCGGGTTCCGCGGGCTCCGCGCGCGGCCCCGGCGCTCCGCGGCCTCGAACTGGAGGCGGCACTCCTCGAAGATGCGCCCCAGCGCCGCCACGAGGCGCGCGGCGAGCACGCGGTCGTCGCCCCGGTCGAAGACGCCCGCGAGGGGCGGCAGCAGGTGCTTCGTCGTCACGCGGGGCCCCACGCCGGGCGACGCGGGATCCTCGTGGCACCGGAAGCGCACGTTCCGCGGCCCGGGCCGCCAGCCCGCGCCGCCGCGGCCGTACTTGGGGCTGAGCGCGGCGCAGAGCTCGAGGCGGCTCCAGGCCCGCGCGAGGTAGCTGTGGAGCGTGCCCGGCAGCGCCCCCGGCGGCTCCGCGTCCTGGCCGTAGAGCCGCGCCCAGGCCGCCGGCGACCGCACGAGGGGCACGAAGCGCGAGCACAGATTCGCGTAGCAGCAGAGCGACGCCAGGGCCCGCCGCCGCTTCGCGCCCGGCTCCTGGGGCACGCACAGGTAGTCGAGCCAGATCCAGACCTCCGCGTGGCCCACGCCGACGTGGCGGTCGAGCGACTGGAGCCAGCGGAGCTTCGTATTGGCGTGGTTGTCCGGGTGGTCCGCGCCCTCCCACTCGTGGCTCACGAAGAAGGACGCGGCGCTGTGGGGGCTCCGCGACGTCGCCGTGAGCTCCTCGAGGAGGCCGAGGCGCTTCGCGCAGTCGTGGCTCACGAGGCGCCCGAGCGTCCGGAGCCGCGACAGCGACACGACGTAGCAGGGGTAGTGGGCGACGAGGGGGCTGATGCGCAGCTCCGCGGACCCGAAGAGCCGCGGCTCGACGCGCTCGTAGAGGCGGCCCGCGCCCGCCGCGACGGGGCTCGCGCAGACGCGGAGCGTCTTCGTCCGCAGCGCGCGCGCGGCCGCGCGCAGCCCCCCGCGCGGCGGCGCCGGCTCCGGCGCCGCGATCTCGAGGGCCTCGTAGGGCCGCCGCGCGAGCCAGGCCATGTCGCCGTCGACGTCCTTGGGCGGGGGCGTCGCGACGCGCGACGAGCCCGGCGGCGTCGGCTCGCCGCAGCTGCTCGGCGCCGTGGGCAGCCGCGCCGTCGAGCTCGGCGACGCCTCGAAGGAGCCCGCGGACCGCGGCGACGGGTCGTCGGCGAGCTCGACGATGCCCAGGCGCCCCTCGAGCGCCGCGAACGGCCGCGCGCGCGGCCGCCGCGGCGACGGCGCGCCGCGCGGCGACGACCCGCGCGACTCCGGCGCCGGCGCGCCGCCCCGGCGCTCCGCCAGGAGCCGGTCGATGATGTCGTTCTGCATCATGCGGTCGTAGTCGAGCTCGCACTCGCGGAAGGACGCCTCGAACGCGTCCGCCTCCACGCGCCGCTTCCGCTGCTCCTCGAGGTAGCGCGACAGCGACAGGCCCGCGAGCACGGCCAGGTTCGCCACGAGCGCCACGAAGCCGAGCAGGACCCGCGGCACGTCCAAGAACCGCGTCGAGCACAGGAACAGGATCAGGAAGGAGCACGCGACCTGCCACGCGCCCGCGACGCCGAGCGCGTTCGAGCCCGGGTCCGCGTACGGCGCGGCCGTCTCGATGAGCAACAGGAACGCGAGCGCGATGGCCAGGCCCGCGAAGCAGCGCGTCGCGTCGGACCCCGCGAAGACGACGCCGCCCGTGAGCAGCACGCGGCGGCCCATGTCGACGCACTCCCAGTAGTACGTCGGCGGCCGGTAGGACGCCCAGAGGAACGCGGACGCGGCGAGGTCCGCGTCGTCGGACCGCGCGCGGCTCAGCGCGTCGGCCTCGAGGGCGTCCGCCGCGTAGGCCGTCGGGTCCAGCGCCCGGCGCCGCCGCCGGAGGTAGACGAAGATGGACAGGGGCACGCCCACGGGCCAGAGCGCGACGACGACGGCCGCGAAGAGGCGGAAGAGGCCGTAGCGCCGGCCGCGGCAGGACACGCCGTAGTCCGCCTCGAGGACCCGGATGCCCCCGTCGAAGTCGCGGCAGGGGAAGGTCCGGAACGCGGGCGTCGACACCGTGGGCAGCGTCGCGAACGTCACGAGGAGCACGAGCGACGCGAGGCGCCGCCGCTGGTCGCCGCCCAGGGGCAGCACGCGGCCCGCGAGCAACAGGAGCGCCAGCCCGAACGACGGCGCCACGGCCGCGAGGACCATGCGGTCCAGCGCGTCGAAGTCGAGCGTGCACGCGAACGACGTCATCGCGGCGACGTCGAGCTCGACGACGGACAGCACCGCGTTCGAGTACGCAAAGGGCGGCGGGTAGGCCGTGTTCGTCGCCCAGTCGCTCTGGCTCACGATCTGGTACGTCGCCCAGACGATCTTGAGCCACGACGTCGGCGCGGCCCAGTCGCCCGCGAAGCGCGGCGCGACGAGGCCCCTCACGCGCCTCCTCGCGGACTCGAGGCCCGTGGCCACGTAGGCGCGCCCCGCGAGGGCCGCGGCGACCACGAGAAAACCGACGAGGCACGCCGCCGCCGCCGTCGGCAGCGGGCCCGGGCACCGCGCGCAGTCGAGCGCGCCGACGGTCGTCCGCCAGGGCACGGCGTGGAAGCCGTCGCTGCACGCGTTGCAGAGGGGGCCGAGGTAGCCCTCGGCGCACGCGCCGCCGCCGACGCAGGACCGCCGCCGGAAGCAGGCCTCGACGCGGTCCGAGCGCTCGCCGCTGCGCCAGTAGCCCCGCGTGATCTCCAGCGTCCCGACCGTCGCGCCGACGGCGCAGCGCGCGCCCCGGGGGCAGTCGAGGCAGCCGCCGCCGGCCCAGTACTCGCCCGCCGTGCAGGGCTCGCAGTAGAGCGTGCCCCGGCGCGACGACTCCCGGTAGCCCTCGGGGCAGTCGCGCGACACGGCCAGGAGGAAGCTCGACGACTCCGTGATGTCGGATCCGAGCGCGGGCGCGGA
>NW_008705609.1:63192-87884 GCF_000186865.1 Aureococcus anophagefferens
GCGCGAAGAGCGACGTCGTGCTGTCGGACGCGACGAGCTGGTCGAAGGCGTCGACGAGGGCGACGGAGAGCGTCGGCTCGAAGGGCACGCCGGACGCGGCGCCGATGCCGCGGCGCGCGGCCGCGGGCGCCGGCCCCGCGGAGAGCTCGCCCGCGCTCGACGCCCGGGCCGCGCCCGGGCGGTCCCCGACCGTCGCGGCCCCCGCGTCGACGACGGCCGCGAGCGCGGCGGCGAGGGACGCGCGGCCCGCGGCGGCGTCCGCGGCGCCCGGCGCCCCCCCCGCCGCGGCCCGGAGCGCCTCGAGCTCGTCGGCCGTCGCGGCGACGAGCGCCACGGCCGGCGTCGCGACCTCGGGCCCGTAGGCGGCCTCAACGACAAGGAGCGCCGCTACAACGAGATGATCGCCGCGAAGACCAAGGCGAAGCTCAAGCCCATGCGCACGGCCGCCAAGGCCATCCATCGACAGCTCGCCGAGGCTCGGCTCCGGCGCGTCGGCGACGAGCGGCGGGCGCGCGCGCGCGCGGCAGGCGCGGCGCAGGGGTCGTCGTCGCTGCGGCGCGCGGACGACGAGGCCGTCGACGAGCGCGCCGATGGCGACGAGAGCAGCGAGACGCATCGTCATCTCTTGGCTCCGATTGGCACGGAGTGCAACATTCGCAGCTTGTTTGCGTGCCTATGTTCATACTTTCAGCTTTGTTTGAGTGCACTCAACAGATATTTTCATCGAACACCTTTTCCTGCCATTCCCGACATAAAGTCCGAGGACTTTTGGCGGCGGCAAGCAACCCGGGCGGACAGTGTTGGCAGCCCGGGCATCCCCCCCGCCCCCCATGGCCCCCGCCCCCTGGCGCGTCGCCCTCGCCGTCGCGGCGGCGGCCCTGCGCCCCGCCCGCGCCGACGAGTGCGCCGGCGACTTCGTCGTCGTCCTCGACCGGTCGAACAGCATCGGCAACAAGTGGTGGAACCACCGCAACGACGGGGAGGGCGTCATCGACTTCCTCGAGAGCCTCGTCGCCGCGCTGGACCCCTGCGACGGCGCCGACGCCGGGTGCGCGGCGACGACGCGCGTCGGCATGGTCGTCTTCCCGGCGTACGACGGCGGCGACTACGAGGACGACTGGTCCGGCGGCGCGAAGATCGTCCAGGGCCTGACGACGGACCCCGACGTCTACACGGGCAGCAACGGCATCCTGACGAACGTCGGCACGGGCAAGAACGCGTGCGACTCCGACCCGAACGCCAACAGCGCCGACTCCGTCATGTCGTGGCCCTGCGGCGGCTGGGCCTGGACGCCCACGTGGCTCGGCCTCGAGGCGGCCTACGACGAGCTCTTCGTGAACAGCTACGACCCGTCGAGCATCAAGACCGTCATCCTCGTCACCGACGGCCTCCCGTCGAACAACGCGGCCGTCGGGTCCAAGTTCGAGCGGCCCGTGCACCTGACGCTCGAGGCCGCGACGAAGCTCAAGGACAAGATCGCGACGGAGTCGGCGTCGGGCCGCGTCTTCGGCGTCGGCGTCGGCGGCAACTACGAGGACATCGGCACGTCGCCCTGCGAGCCCTTCTGCGACCACTACAAGGGCGAGGGCCTCTTCATGGGCAACTACGCGTACGGCACGACCTACTCCGGCGAGGTGACCATCGAGGGCTTCGATGGCTCCGACGCCTACTGCGGGAGCGCACCGGCCTGCTACCCCGAGTGCACGGAGTCGCAGCACAACGCGGCGTCGAACAAGGAGGGCTGCGGCACCTACACGGCGTCCGCGACGCACGACTCGCTCGTCACGGGCGACACGGTGTCGGAGAAGTACGAGAACATCGTGAGCCTGTCGAGCTCCGCGGACCTCATCGACAACGTCGACGTCATCAAGGCCGGCGCCTGCGCCGACCCGCCGGCGCCCTGCACGTCGTGCGGGACCGCGAACTGGACGCCGACGCTGAACCCGACGCCGAACCCGACGCCGAACACGACGCCGAACCCGACGCCGAACCCGACGCCCCAGCCGACGACGCCGAACCCGACGCCGAACCCCCCCGACCCCGAACCCGACGCCCCAGCCGACGCCCCAGCCGACGCCCAACCCGACGCCCCAGCCGACGCCCCAGCCGACGCCGAACCCGACGCCGAACCCGACGCCCGCGCCGACGCCCGCGCCGACTGTTGCCACCGGCGACTTCGGCGGCACGTGCCTCGGCGACTTCGTCGACTACGACTTCTCGATCGGCGGCATCTCGCAGAACAACCTCGGCGGCGTCCAGGGCGACTGCAATTAATATTGCTGTAGCTTAGTCCAGAGGGGGCCGACCACCAGGCATACACCAGCCACGGCATACACCAGCATAGCAGCCGCATAGCAGCCGCATAGCAGACGCATAGCGGGCGCATAGCGGGCGCATAGCGGGCGCATAGCAGACGCATAGCAGGCGCACAGCAGGCGCATAGCAGGCGCATAGCAGGCGCATAGCAGGCGCATACCACCAGCATAGCAGCCGCATAAGACCAGCATAGCAGCCGCATACCACCAGCATAGCAGGCGCATAAGACCAGCATAGCAGCCCACCAGCATACCACCAGCGTAGCAGCCGCATACCACCAGCATAGCAGCCGCATACCACCGGCATACCACCCGCATACCACCCGCATAAAGCCCGCATAAAGCCCGCATAGCGGGCGCATACTACCAGGCCCACTGGTCAACCCCCTCGGTCGCTCGCTGCTCTCCTAGTTATTTGCTATTTCTTATCATCTCCCATAATATTATCCTGATAAGTGGATGTAAGTCGTGGGCATGGCTGCCGCACGTGCTGATTCGCCGGAGGCAAACCGTCCGTGCCGGAACATCGATTGAATGAGATGAGCACGCGCAGCAAAAAGTATCGAGTCGAGTGTGAGGGTCCCTCCGCGGAAATCCCGTCGAGGGCTATTGATGCGCATGATGGTGGGCGCGACGTCGACGAGGACAAGCAGGAGTTACAGATCGAGGAATTCTACGAGTCGCTCGGGCCCGTGGGCGTCCTTTTTCCTCTCGTCTTCCTAGGTGTCGCCGCGATCCTGTTCGGCCTCGCCGCGAATGCGATCGCGCTTTACCTTTTGAGCAGGAACCGCAGGTTTGCTTTGCGGCGTCAATTCTCGCCGCCTCGGTCAGATCCAACGCAGGTCTCGATGGCGGGACAAGATCATGCCCTCGTGGAAATCGGCCGGAGTGGACACGTACACGTACATGTGGGCCGGATACCTCCCGCTCGGGGCGGACAAGAACATGCCGAATTCCGACTACGACTATTTGCACTCGGATAACTACCGATATCAGGGCCGTTGGCTCGCGTACGATCACGAGCATGCGGCAGTCCTGGTCGCCGCCGCGCTGTACTTCGCGCTGGGCTTCTGGAGCTTGGGCGTCGTTTGGCAGATGACGCGGGGTTGGAAGCGTTTCTATGGCCTCAAGCGGGCCAAAATTAAGAAAATCCAATGCGACGCCATGTGTCGCACAGTGTTTGTCAAGGGCCTGGAGGTAATCGGTCCAAATGCGGTAGAGTTTGGAACGCTCGTCGCGGTAGTCGGCTTGTCGGCCTTCGCCGGTCGGGGGTCCGGCCCCTCGGGGATCCTCGGCATCGCTGCGAGTGGAATTGTCGTCGTCTTGGTCTTCCTAAGCAAGCGCTCGATTGTCACGTTGATCATCGTTTTCGAGATTCTCGAAATCGCCGTACAGACGTACCAGATTGTGCGCTGGAGCGGCCTGGACCCCATCGAGCTCTGGATGCGCGGCCGAGACTCGGAAGAGTACCATGTCATCGTAGCCAACGCCGCGATGCGAGGGGATGAAGGGCTCGCAATCGTGATCCTGGCGCGGCGCAGCGTTTTCTAAACGAGCGTGATAAAAAGAGAGACTGCCGTAGGTATGGCTTCTCGTAATCAACTGCTGCTTGACCGCGTCGCTGCTCGTGTTCCGTCGATTTTCGCTTAGGCAGGTGATCCTTGACGCGGTTCTCGAGCTCGCGTACGCGTTCTGGGCCCTCTCCGTGGCGCACATGGAAAGCGCGAGGAACGCGAGAGTCCTCGGGGATCATCTGCCGCCGATCCTCGTGTCCAACTCCGTGGCCGACATCTTTCTCGACGTCTTCCCGTTCATCCCTTTCTTGCTCCATTTCCCGGTCGGGGCGAAAGAGGGCGTCGCGTACCGCCGGAATCACCTCGCGAAAATCGCCGCCGGCGCTCCGTCGTCTCCCGACGCAAACGACGAGGAATCGGGCTGTCTCGAGTCCTCGAGCAAGGATGAAGCAGTCGCTCCCGAGCGCGGTGCGACTAATTGGGGGGGCGAACCGGAGCCTGACGCGGCGAACCCTCTGGTTTCGTACAAAGAAAGCAAGGAGAACGCACCTGAACCCGACACGGACAGGCCGCTGTTCGATCCGCCTTCGAGCAAGGCTGACATGGAGACGGCACCCGAGCCCGACGCGGCCAAGCCACCGTTTGACGCGATCCCAAGCAAAGATGACTCGAGCAAGGCGGCAAATCTGTCCTCAAGCAAGGACGGCGTATTGGAGCGTGACGTGGAGAATGCTAGCGTCCCGAAGCCGTCTACCCCCGAGCTAGATATCGACACTACGGACGCGGCTTCGCAGATTAACGACGCCGAGACCGCGGACGTCCCTCGGGTCGAGGCCGCGAACGGTGGCACCTCCGACATACGCAACGAGGTCGCCAGCTCGACCACCGACTTCGGAGGCAAGCAGGAAACATCCATCACATCGCGCAGGAGCATTTTTGCCCTCGGCGTCGTATGGGTCCTCAGCCTCGCCACGGGTATCGCGGTGACGGCGCTCGTTGCATCGGCCTCCGAAAAAGATGACGGATACGAGCTCGTCAGCGATATCTGCAAGACGATTGCCTTCGACTGGACGTTCCCTAAAGGGCACGAAGGTTCGACGAGCGAATTCGGTTGCACCGAGGGCGCCAACATGGAAAGAGGAGGGGATTGTCATGAGTGCAAAATCGGTGTTCGTGGCCTTTGCCCGTTGTGGGAGGCTCAGATTTGGAGAGAGCAGGGTATCGGCGCGAGCCTGCACAGCGACGCGATTCACACGCTCTGGGGGACGGTCGTCTGCGCCCAGAGCACGCTCCAGAGCCGCCATCGCAACTGGGATGAAGTGCCCCAATACCTCACGAGTCGCTTCTATAACACGCGCGAACTGGATCTCACGGGCTCGCGCGTGCGGGACATGGGCGACTTAGTCGAGCGCTTCGTTCTGCTCGAATCGCTCGCAGCGCCAGAGAACGAGCTGGCTGTCCTCCCCGATTCCCTCGGGGATTTGAGGCACTTGGAAAGCCTCGACGTGAGCAGGAACCATTTGCAGGAGCTCCCGGATAGCCTGCTCAAATTGACCGACCTCTTGAAGCTCCACGCGACGGGGAACGACCTGACCGCCGTTCCCGACTTGGGACCACTCACAAAGCTCTTGGACCTCGACTTGTCGATGAATCAGATTCATGACCAGCCAGAATGGCTCGACAAGCTGACATCTTTGAAAACCCTGGATTTATCCCGCAATCTCATCGACGGAAGGTTGACGTCGGCCGCCTGCGCGCTCGCGGAGCTGGAAACGCTCAAGCTCCGGCGCAACCTCCTCGACGGGTTGCCGGATTGCATGGGAGATCTCATCAGCCTCGATGATCTTGATCTCCAGGAGCGACCGCGCCCTGGCGAGCAGGTTGTCGCCGGCGACGACCCAGGCCGCGTCCACACCCGCCGGCAGCTTCGCGAGCGCGTCCTTCGCCGCGGCCTTGTACGCCGCGCAGCACTCCGCGTGCTTCCCGACCTTATAGAGCGCCGTCCCCTTGACGATGGATTTTTTTATGGATTGGTCGATGGTCCGTGCGAGGGTTTTGGTTCGCTCGAGGTTGTGGTCTAAAGTCAGGCGGAAGGCGTCGAGCTGCACCCAGCGCGTGCCCGCGTCATTGTCGACGAGAGAATCCGGGCTGTCGTCGAGGTCCGCGTGGGAGATCGACCTCGCGTCAGCGCGGGAAGGGTAGAAGAGGAGCGGAAACGCCCGGTCCGCCCGTAGGTACGTCTCGACGTCCGCATGTAGGAAAGTTTCGGCGAAGGGGAAGCGCGCCGTGACCAGATCTTTCCAGACGCTTCCCCAGTTCAGGTCGCGGAGCTCGCGGCACGAGGGGCGCAGCTTGACTGCGGCCCCGCCGCAGAACATGGCGACGCTCGGCATTTCCCAAATCCGGACGATCTTGCCGAGGTCGCTGTCCTTTTGTTCCGCGGGCTTCCGCGTGATCTGCGAGATGTCGAGGTCATCCCTCATGGTGTCGTCGTAGATGACGCCCACAAATTTCTCGAGCTCCTCGTCGAGCCAGAGCTCGACGATGGTGCCGTCGTAGTCCCGCGTGCCCCCTTTGACTTTGAACTTCTTCGTGAGCCTTTTGCCGAGGACCTTTTCGATGGGAAAGTTGGTGAGGTGACCCGGGTCGGCGAGGTCAACCTTTTCCTTCTCCCACTTGTAGATGGCGTAGGTGTGCCGCTTCCGCGCGATGATCGTGTCTCTTTGGACTTTTTCGTGGTTGGTCGCCATGGTCGCCATAAACGAAAGGAAGGACTTCGTCATTTCTGGAAACATGGGATCCGCGGCCGGCCCGGAATCGCTCGAGGGCTCCGGCTTCCGCGTGATCTGCGAGAGGTAGAGCTGCTCCCTAAATTCTAAGTCGTAGATGACGCTCGTCATGGTCTCGAGGCGCTCGTTGAGCCAGAGCCCGACGATGGTGCCGTCGAAGTCCCGCGTGAACCCGCCGTACTTGAAGCTCTTCGTGAGCCTTTCCCCTAGGACCTTGCCGACTTCGACTTTTGCTAGCTGACCCGAATCCTCCCGCACCTCGTAGATGACGGGGTCCTGGCGCTTCTGCTCGATGATCGGTTTCATTTCGACGTTCTGGTGGTTCGGCTCGCAAGAGCGGCCGTCGCTGTCCGAGGAGTAGTCGTTGACACCGCTATCCATCCGGGGCTCGACGCGCGCAACGTTATCGATAAAAGTAGACTTCTAACCCGGTTTCAAGTCGTTGGCGCCGATCGTAAGTCGTAAGACTTAGTTAGTGACTAGGGTAAGTCGTCGGGCCCCGGGGTAAGTCGTTGGGGTCGCCAAGCCTGCTTGTGCGCTTGCGCTGGCTTTGAAGATCTCAGGTGCCCCGACCATCACCATCGCGCCATCCCGGGCTTGATGTCTGCGGTTACCGCGCTCGATGGACGTGCTCAACGGCACCCCTTGTGTCCAGCGACAAGAATTGGCATAATATTTTAAAAAAGCTTAAGCTAATTGTAATAAAACTAGAGCTCATTGTGGTAAAGCTTAGTGAAGATCGATGAATTCAACCGCTGACTCGATGAGAATAACTTCACTATAATGAGATCAACGACTGGCGGTCACTGCAGGCGAGCTACTGCTATCGAGCATGGCTGTCAACGATCGCTGATGCTGGGTTCGGCATGTTCCGGGTCTTCGAGGGAGAAAGTGAGGGTAGTTCGCAGTAGAAACCCGGGGTCGGCGGTCTCGAAAAAACACTCCATGTCATCCGAGGGGCTGCAGAAGCTGAGCGGCCCTGTGGGGGCGCGACGCGTGACGCGAGGGGGGCGGGCAAGAGTGATCTCGGCTTCTGCGTGTTCGCCCGCGACACGGACTGGAGTTTCGAGGTCTCCGAGCCCGAGTTCCTACGGCGAAGTGCTCTCGTTTTCTTCCCCCGTGAAGCATAACATGCCAAACCCAGCTTCATAGATCGTGGGGCCATGCTCTGTACAATGAATTGCTTGCAGTGAGATACGTCCGACCAATGAGAGCTCTGCATTTCTGCTCGAGCTCCACTAGTGAGCTTTGCCTCGCCGCCGAGGGTCCTGCTGCTCAGCGACTGGGCGCAAGACGAACTGGGCCGACAAGGGCAGCGGCAGCGCGAAGAAGCGCGACGCCTTGTGGTACCTCAAGAACATCGAATCGCACGCGCTCATGTACCACCACCGCCCCGGGCCGGGCCGCAAGGTCGCCATGGTCTGCGACGACAACGGCGACGGCGTCTACTGGACCGGCTACGTCCGGAACGTGAAGGCCCCGAAGGCCAAGGCCGGCCGGCAGCGTCGCGTACATCATATGCTTCCCGGACTACCCGGGCGCGGAGGAGCTCGCGAACGGCCTCGCCCTCGCGGACGAGCTGGGCTCCGCCGGCACGTGGTAAGGCGCGCAGGGCTAGCTACTAGGCCTTAGCCTCCTCCTCCTCCTCCTCGGCGGCGGCGGCGGCGGCGGCGGCGGCGGCGGCGGCGGCGCGCGCGCGCGCGCGCGCGCGCGCGCGCCGCGCGCGCGCGTGGGGAAATTAGGCCAGTCCTATTCCGTCGTCGATGCTCCAGGCACTGTCGCGTCGTCGGTGTTGTCGCCCGCGTGCCAGAGCATCGCGCGCCGCGTGGGCGGCGGCGCCAGGCGCTCGGCGGCGCGCGGCGCGGCGACGCGTGGCGCGGCGGCGCGTGGGGCTGCGCATTCCCTTCGATCGATGTGTGGTGCGGCTCCGGTGCGATGCGTTGGGGGGGGGGTGACTCGCCGGGGCTGCTGCCCATGGCGATGGCTGCCCCACGAGTTGAAGCTTAGCTCGTTTACGATGACTCGTAGCTCGACAACAATGACTTTATTACGAAACTAGGATTAGGTTTTTCTACAATAAACTTAAGCTTTATTAAAATAAATTTCCACAAGAATTCACGTTGCGCAACAAGGACGATGAACCTAGCTGGCTGTGTTCGCACGTGCAGAGTGCAACTGGCAGCGTCCGTTCTTCACGTTGCGCAACAAGGACGATGAACCTAGCTGGCTGTGTTCGCACGTGCAGAGTGCAACTAACTGGCAGCGTCCGTTCTTCACGTTGCGCAACAAGGACGATGAACCAAGCTGGCTGTGTTCGCATGTGCAGAGTGCAACTGGCAGCGTCCGTTCTTCACGTTGCGCAACAAGGACGATGAACCTAGCTGGCTGTGTTCGCACGTGCAGAGTGCAACTGGCAGCGTCCGTTCTTCACGTTGCGCAACAAGGACGATGAACCAAGCTGGCTGTGTTCGCATGTGCAGAGTGCAACTGGCAGCGTCCGTTCTTCACGTTGCGCAACAAGGACGATGAACCAAGCTGGCTGTCACGTTGCGCAACAAGGACGATGAACCAAGCTGGCTGTGTTCGCATGTGCAGAGTGCAACTGGCAGCGTCCGTTCTTCACGTTGCGCAACAAGGACGATGAACCAAGCTGGCTGTGTTCGCACGTGCAGAGTGCAACTGGCAGCGTCCGTTCTTCACGTTGCGCAACAAGGACGATGAACCTAGCTGGCTGTGTTCGCACGTGCAGAGTGCAACTGGCAGCGTCCGTTCTTCACGTTGCGCAACAAGGACGATGAACCAAGCTGGCTGTGTTCAAGCTGGCTGTGTTCGCATGTGCAGAGTGCAACTGGCAGTGTCCGTTCTTCACGTTGCGCAACAAGGACGATGAACCAAGCTGGCTGTGTTCGCATGTGCAGAGTGCAACTGGCAGCGTCCGTTCTTCACGTTGCGCAACAAGGACGATGAACCAAGCTGGCTGTGTTCGCATGTGCAGAAAGCAACTGGCAGCGTCCGTTCTTCACGTTGCGCAACAAGGACGATGAACCAAGCTGGCTGTGTTCGCATGTGCAGAGTGCAACTGGCAGCGTCCGTTCTTCACGTTGCGCAACAAGGACGATGAACCAAGCTGGCTGTGTTCGCACGTGCAGAGTGCAACTGGCAGCGTCCGTTCTTCACGTTGCGCAACAAGGACGATGAACCAAGCTGGCTGTGTTCGCATGTGCAGAGTGCAACTAGCAGCGTCCGTTGTTCACGTTGCGCAACAAGGACGATGAACCATACAGTGGTCAAACCGTTCAAAGCAGTGGCTACTGCCCATGCTTCGAATCATTTCTCCTGCGCAGCAAGCGAGCATCATGGAACTACTTTAACATGCGTCCGTCCGCACGTATAATGGCAAGTCGCAGTTAGGGGCATAGACGCCTTTCGTGGTACACAAAGCTTCGATCACCGTATCCCAGGAATGTAAAGGGATGTAAGCCCTTCACTATAGGCTAGAAAGGTAGATATTTACACTGCCCTACCAACCGGCGGGGATCTAGCAACACTAAGCAGTGAGCTGCAATTGCAACTCCCAGGCTCCTCGGTCACTAAAAGTGTGCAAGAACAAGAAAGAAGAGGATACCGTTTCCGCGTAGGCTTTTATTAGCTGTGGTGCGGATTATCGGTGCCCGCGAGGGGCAGGAGCTGCGCGTCGCTCCCGGCGACGACGCCGACGACGGGCACGAGCGCCTCGCCCTTCCGGAGCCGGCGCCGCAGGCTATGCACGGAGAGGCTGGTGTGGCCGTTGCGGTCGACGCACGAGGCGATGGATACGTAGTGCGTGTCGAGGTCGACTTGCACGTCGACCCAGCCGTCGGGCCCCGGGCCCCAGCGATTCGGGAGGGCGTCGGCGCCCCCGCCCGTGGCCCTGGAAATGTAGCCGTGGCTGCTGATGAGGATGGCGTCGTCGCTGTCCAAGGTCGCGGCCCCGCCGTCGAACGCGCGCGCGACCGCCAGGCCGACGTACGCGCGGCCGGCGCCGAGCACGGCGCCGAACGCCACCCGGAAGCGCCGCCGCGACCGCGTCAACACATCGCCCCGCGCCCAGCGCGTGCCCGCGGCGGCGCCGGCGAGAAACGCCGGGCCGTCGTCGTTGAGGTCCGCGTAGGAGACTGACGTCGCGCTGGGGCGGAAGAGGAGCGGATACGCCGCGTCCGTCCGTCGGTACGCCTCGACGTCGCGCTGGCCGGCGAAGGGGAAGCGCGCCTCGACGAGGGCGGCCCAGACGGGCGCCCAGTCGAAGGCGCGGAGCGCGCGGCACGCGAGCCGGAGCTTGCCGACCGCGGCCGCGCCGCCGTACGCGCCGACGGCCGGCAGCAGCGACGACGCCGCGATCGCGCCGAGCGCGCCGGGGACGGGCGCCGCGGTGAGGATGCGCCGCAGCTCCTTCTCGGTGACTTCCTCTTTGTCGTCGTCGGTGTAGACGACGAGGAACCATTTACTTTTAGAGTAAAGGGATTTGACCACTCCGTCATACCACTCCATCTTGCCATGGTTATAGAAAGCCTTCTTCACCGTGCGGCCGATGTAGGCGCGCCGGAGCGCCGCAGCGGTGCGCGCCGCGGGCTTCGCGGCCTTCTTCGCCGCGGGCTTCGTCGCCGCGGGCTTCTTCGCCGCCGACGCCTTCTTCGGCGCCCGCTCGCTCCCGCCGGGCCTGGCCATCGCACCCAGCAATCTTTATTCGCTAAGGACGCGTTAGTCTATCGTCTAGAGCGGCTTAGACGATGGTGGGTGTTTAGCGTAGAATCGCTGCCCGAGGACCTCCGGTGGGCTTCGCGACCCACCCGCTGTGCTAGCTCGGCCCGCCTGGGGCGTTCGGGGCCCCGCGGGCTGCGGAAGGGCGCCCCGTGCCGGGGCGTGACGCCATGCCACAAGGCGCTTCTCGCGCGGCCGCTGCTCGCGATGATGTCGGGCCGGATGAGCTGCGTGCGATGGAAGATAAGCTGCACAGGTTCTTGCACGACCTTACCGACGGTAACCCGGCGCATGCGACGAGCATAATGACCACCGCGTTGCGTTACATTCCTCAAAGTAATTTCGAGGTGCGGCCGAATCCGTATCGGTTCTTCTGTCATGAGCATACCAACCACGGGCGCGGCTATTCAAACTTGGCCTGCGGGTGGCGGTTGCAACATGAGACGGTCGCTGCGAGACTCCACGAATGGTCAGAGGCCGGTTCCTATGTCTAGTGTGGCTGCTGCCAGCGATTCGCCACCAACGGTGGCGGTTTCGTTGGCGGGCACCAGCCTACCTAAACGATTCTATTTCATAAACTTTCTACGCGCACCAAGTAATGGGCGTGCGGGTTTTTCAGTGCCATTTCGGAGTGTCCTCTCTTTCACGCACTAGTGAAGGTCGAGCGACCCCCGGTCAATTCACGGTGTGCAACTAGGACGGTGAACCAAGCTGTCGGTGTTCGCATGTAGTGCCATTTGGCAGTGTCTTCTCTTTCACGCACTTGTGAAGGTCGAGCGACCCCCGGTCACCGGTCAATTCACGGTGCGCAGTGTCATCTCTAACTTTGACATCGACAGTGTCGGGGAGCCTTCCTGACCACTCCCCCAAAGCCACATAGGCTTCCTGGACGGCGTCTCACAGTGCGAGCTGCGCGTTGCTGAGCCCAATGGATGAAGATACAGCGCCCAAAAGCTGATCAGGGCCGAACCTCGCGAGGATTCGCGGGAACCCTGTGCGGGGAGGGAATCCGAGTACCAATTCGTGATCAGTAATTGCCTGGAAGTGATCTCGTTTCGAGTCTATCTTCCAGGGGGCGCGCCATCCGCCGCGGGAGGCGGGAGAGAGCAGGGACCTCGGAAGTGACGCCTGCGCAACTAAATACAAACTAAATACAAACTAAATACAAACTAAATACAAACTAAATACAAACTAAATAGCTAAATATTTAGCTTGCAGATCCCCAAGCCGGATCTAGGCGCGCGAAGTCTTCGTAAGCGCCACGGACGCGTCCGCGCAGGCCGCCGAAGCCGTCGCCGACGCCGCGGAAGCCAAGGCCCGGGCCGGCGGCACCAAGGGCGCCACGCTCACGCTGAGCCGCGAAAAATGGGAGAGTTTACGAAGCCTTGTCCATGTGCGGGGTTCGGTAACACGCAACCCCGCCCAAGGTTGTTTGACTGCGAGGACCTAAATTGTAAGGGGAATTGTAAAAGAAGTGGTGCCAATGGTGGCCTCTGTCAGGGCTGCCGCCAAGGAACGGCAACACAAAAGAAGAGGAAAAAAACAACAACCCACACTTCGGAGGCCCCCGTAGAGGATCCCTCCGTCCTCCCTTGTGATGTAAGAGTGACACAGGATGATATAGATGAGTTAAACAGGGTATTACATGATTTCACAACCGGAAGGAGGGTTAGGAGGGGTTTGGTCGAAATAGACTCAGCGCGCCAAATCTACATCCGCTCCTCGGCACTATCACATCAACCTGTGATGTCCACGGATGATGGTGATGTAAGCTACGACGCTTTTGACGCCCTCGATCAGGATGTGAAAGGTAAGCTGGTTAGCTGGATCAACCTCGCGGTCGACGCAGCCTCGGCGCGTCTTGGATACGAGTATAAATTTTCAGCATTCTCGTTGCTTTTTTCATGGAACACTCCAGAACAAATATACCACATCGATTTAAGGAAGAGCGCTTATCAGTTTGCGCTGATTCTCACAGAAAGTGAAAGTACGATATATTCAGATGCCACGATGTCGCTCGACGACGCGTGCATCGAAATGGGTATCAAGCGTGTCGCGGATGAGAAACTCGCTAATTTTTCTTCCCTTCTATGCTCACTCAATAGGATCGATCATTTTCGCAAATCAATTACGAATGGCCCGGCGAAACCGGGAACGCTTTGCATGATGGGAGGCGGCAAGATTCACGCAAAGCCTGAGAACAAACGGTTCAGGGCGGTCATCTTCTTTTCCGCGTGTCCAGTTCATATGGAAGATTACGACCCGAATGAACAATACAATATATTCAGCTTACTCGACGTGCTTCATCATAAAGCTCGCTGCCCTGAAACAAAAACCATGATCAGAATGAAATTCAAAGAGCACCTTCCGTACTACGAAAACAAATACGGCAGACCCCACCTCGAGCAGGCACTCTCCCGCTTGAAGTACGAGCTGCGACGTGCGTGTTAGAATCCGAGTATGCTAGTATGGAGCATCAGCATAGTATAGCATGAGCATAGCCAGTATAAGGCAGACTTAGCATAGCCAGCATAGGCCTCAGGGCGAGCACGAGTATGTTCTGTGACGTGCGGCCCCGTCGACTTGGGGCCCGACCGAACGTGCCGGCACACCGACAAAACGCGATTTCTGGTTGTGCCGGCACACTAAGCTCCGCTAGATCTTCCGGCACACTGTGCCGGCACAAGATACACCCAGCGGGGGGTAGACGCGCGCGGAATTTTTTTCCGGTCTTTAGCCTCCCTTTAGGCCCCACTCGACCCGACTAATATCCCGGCGCGGCTAGCTTAACGCAGATAGTCCCGACCGCGCGGCTGGCGCCTAAAAAAGTTTTGCTTTTCACCTTGGTGCCATTTGGCAGTGTCCTCTCTTTCACGCACTAGTAGGACGGTGAACCAACCTGGCTGTTGGTGTTCGCATGTAGTGCCATTTGGCAGTGTCCTCTCTAACGGTGAACCAAGCTGGCTGTTGTTGGTGTTCGCATGTAGTGCCATTTCGGAGTGTCCTCTCTTTCACGCACTAGTGAAGGTCGAGCGACCCCCGGTCAATTCACGGTGTGCAACTAGGACGGTGAACCAAGCTGTCGGTGTTCGCATGTAGTGCCATTTGGCAGTGTCTTCTCTTTCACGCACTTGTGAAGGTCGAGCGACCCCCGGTCACCGGTCAATTCAGTGAAGAGTAGACCCGAGGGGCAAGGAGTACCGTCCGAGGGCGCAGCCCGAGGACGGTGCGACGCAGCCTCGAGCGGTCTACTCTGAGTGGAGTCACCCTTCCGCCTCCTGCATTCTGCTGGTCATGTTTTCTCTCTGCCGTCGCTCTGTGAGGCGTCGTCGAAGTAGGGGCCCATCGTCGACCCCCCTTATTTTAAATGAGAAAAACCCGCTATTATCCTAACCAGGTCAAAATAGTACCATACTAGTCCTAACCACTAATACGAATTAACACTCCTGTCCATACCCTTGCTAGCATTGCGTCTGACACAGCCGCCGAAGCGGCGTCGGCCCGCCTCGGCGTTTTCGAGCGGTAATGGATGCGTGGATTGTCGCAGAGTGTATGCGCGGACCCTGAGGGCTCCAGACGGGCGCTTGGAGCCTGAGTGAGCGCCTAGAGCGTTGGTGCGTCGATGTAGAGCTGTGCATCGATGTAGATCTTTTTGCTATTATTGCCTGTCAAATCACTCATACGCCACTGCATTGCTTCGGTGCATGGCTGCAGAGACTAAATGTTAAGTGGAGAGAGTGGTGAGGGGAGATGATGTGGTATAGTGCGCGCCAGGCGAGCGTTTGAAAGCGCTTCATGCGTTGCCGCGGTGCTTCGCTCTTGACCCCTCTGTCGAATTGCCCATGCGTCACTGCATTGCTTTGGTGCATGGCTTCAGATGCCAATATCAATGGAGAGAGCGAACACGTGTAAAGAATCTAAGTCCCGTACATCAACTTGACATTAAGGTAGCGAGAGACTGCGGCGAGAGACTGCGGTACCCTTCCCACTTGTGCGAGGGACTGCTCTTGTTTGCGTGTGTACCGAGAGGCGCTTGCCACACCTGTCCTTAAGTGTGAGCTTGTTTTTCTTGACAGAGCGTGCCAGGCCAACTTCCCCTAGGCTTCCCCTGCAACTTCCAGCAGCGCCGTAGCATTATACTAGAGACTAGGCAGCTGGTGTTACCCCCCTTACTCTACTCATATTCCTCCTCGGACTCGCTCTCCTCCTCGAGGATCGTGACGCCCTCGGGCACTATCAAGTCCTCGCCGGGGTTCGCGGCATAGGCGAAGACGAAGGCCCTGGGCCGCCAGGTCGGGTTGCCGAGGCCGTAGGCGTTGCAGTTCTTGACGAGTTCAACGTGGTAGTTCTCGGAGTTGAGCAGCCTAACCATCTGAACGTACGGGGTTGCGCCGCCCCGCGGCTGCGTAACTGCGTAGCATCGCGGGCCCGCGCACTCGTACAGGAATGCGTAGGGTACCTCGTCCTTTGCCAGCAAAAAAAAAAGTAGGTCGACTGCCAGCATTGCTCCCTCCAGCGACGAGTAGGGGACCCCTTTGGCGGGATTCTTTTGTGCACTGGACCAAGGACAAGGGGGGGTAAGCAGGACAACGTCACCTTCACCCGGCAGTCCGGCTTTTACTGCGTCTTTTCGCAGGTCCACGGTGTGAATCCGCGAATTTTTATTGACTGAATTTAACCTGTGGGATTAAATGTCATGTCAGATGTTAACAAAAAGGCGCACCTGTTTATTCTACTTCTTTTGGCGTCCAATTCGTATGAGTTTCGCTTTATGAAGCCCTCGACCTCAAAAGCATAATCCAAAAATCCACAGCCTGAAAAATAACTGTCAAAACTCAAACCTTCGCCGAGCCCGCGTTTCTCCAATATCCATTTGATGGATATGGCAAGGGCGTACCTGCGGAGTATTTATTCGCGGAAATATGAACCAAAAAGGGCGCCGAGGAGCGCCCGTGCTCCATGTGGACCGTGTCCTTGACCATTTGGAGCACTTCTTCGTCAGTAAGCGCCCCCCCCCAATTCCAGTCAGCCGGCGCGCCTGAAAGCGCGGTCAGCTTCTCTCTGTCCAGTATCGCGTCCTCGGGTAGTTGCGTGCTTCCAAGCAGATCAATGTCTGCTTGAAACGTTATCGGCTTTTGCAGCCTCGCCCTTGCGTGGGCGGTGAGCGTTGGCAATGGGCCTTCATGCTGCCCTTTAATTCCAAAAATCTCTTGCCTGTTCGATTTCCCAGCTTCTCCCTCTCCAGGACAAGTGTGGTCACTTGTGGGAAAGAATAGAAAATTGGGACATTCTATAGAGTTTCTCTCAAGACTCTCGCGCGCATCTCCTTTTTCTTTTTTATCTTTAATTGCATCAATGGCGGAGGCTAGCGTACTTTCTTTGCTATTAAAATTTTTTTTAGCATCTTTTCTCTGCTTGTCGCTTAAGAAGACGGACGGTTTCGCTTTTCTTTTCTTGCTTGGTTTTTGTCTAGCGCATATCTCTGCCTCTGGAAACTGCGTTTCCTTTGTATTCGCAGCAAACATCCTTCTCTTCATCCTCTCAATTCTTTTGTCGTGATCAGCGACCTCTTTTGCGTTGTCAACCACCTCCCGCATGCTTTCGTGCCGAACCTCCCTGTCTCTGATAAGACACCTGAGCCGGTGTGGTGCGCCTTTTTCAGTTAACTTTAATAGTGGCCCTAGCTCCTCGACTGCGTGTTCTAATAACTCTCTATGTTCAAGGGTTGAGGGCTCGAGTGACAGAGCAGCCTCTGCTGCGTTGTACGGTTGCCACACTTCTGGCGGTTGGTAATCGTGGTCTATGGGTCTGACTTTGCCGAACACGGCTTTGTTCACACGCTTCATTAACTCCGCGTTGATCTGAGTGGCTCAGATCAACAAATTAATACGATTGGTATCCAGTTGGCCAGGGGTACCCCCTTGGTGTTTTTTACAGCCCCACGAGGTGTGTTGGGGTCGTGGTTGTAGTTTGCACCACGCTCGAGCACCTTGAGCGTACCTCCTGGCCATACCCACTGCGTTCCTGGGAGTGTAGGTTCTTCAGGCGCGCGGACATCTAGGTTCCAGAGCAGCCTCAGATGGCCACAACTTGAACTGGCCAGTATGGCCATGTATCGCCGCAAGCCGCATACCGCTGGACGCGTAGGATCACAACGAAGCCCAGGGGCGCCCCCAACACGGCGTGGCGCATAAATTGCGGGGTATAAAGGGGTTTTCCGAGCCTCGCGGCCCCGAATAGGCCGCCCAGCGCGGTAGCGCGCGGTAGCGCGCGAGATACGACACCTAGGCTGGTCGGCCCGGTCGATGGGCGGTCCCAGTGTATAACCTCGGGATCCAACTGGCGGGGGTGCGGGATGGGGCGCGTCTCGGGTGTCGAAAACGCCACCGTACTTCGCCCGCGAACGTCGGCGTATAAAAACTGGAAAACCGATTCCGGAGGCAGACAGGACGTCACGTCGCCCCAAAGACACGCTAAACCCCGCATCCCGGCATTTTCTTTGCAAAAGGAGCCGCCTCCCTCGAAGTTATGGCCCGAAGCGTCCAACGCGCGTTGCGAAACGCGCGCCGCTGCGATTTAAGAACAATTCCGGCCCCTCGTTCGTGAATGTTAAGCTCTGGATCCCGAGGAAAATGGTCGAGTCGGACCTCGACACCGGTTGGTTGGCGTCCCTGGTGCTCCTCGTGTCGAATTACACGATCCGCGCCGTCGCCTACTCGTGCCGGGGCCTCGTCCGCGCCGGCTCATTAGCGAACTAGGACTCAAAGGAGGCACAGGAGGCTGTTCGCCCCCGGAAATTCGAGGAACTCAGAGACGTAGGTGTCGGGGTGGGGCTCGAGTCCGCACGCGAGGCGCGCGCGTTCTCGGGCTGCGGCGAGCGCCGCCAGCACGCGGGGCTTCGCGAGCCAAGAGGCGGCTCGCTCCGGAGTCGCCGAGGCCTTGAGGTTCACGAGCCCATTCTGGAGAGTCTCGGCGAAGCAAAGGTGCATCGCGACAAGGAAGGGCGAAGATCCGGAGAAGAGCGCGCGCGACTCCGCAAAGGTAATGTGCTGGTTTGTCGTTTTCCCGCAGAGAACCACACACCTGGACGTGGTGAAGTGCCTCATCAGCACATCTGCATCCTCAGAGCCGATCGAGCACCACATAGTTGACCTAGCGAGCCACTCGCCGCAATATTTTGCAGTAAATATGTTCTTGAGCCTGCTTTGCGTCTCTTCCATCCGAGCAACGCTTATCTCTCCATCCTGCAGTGCTGTCAGTAGCCCATGGAGCCTCCTGTCCTTCGAGAGAGCAGTGACCTGTTTTTTATATGCCGTCATAATTCTGTTCTCTTTGCCGCTGTTGTTCTCTTTGCCGCAGGCTGTCGGGCCCATCCAGCCCCGTCCAGCGGCATAGTTCTCCGTCCATGCATGCGTACAGGCGTCACCGCTCTTCATCCTGGCGTCGTGCCGCACTCTCACCTCCACTGCACACTCAATGAGGAACTTGCCACATTCAGCCAACTCCCTCCAAGACGGACGATCGGGGCTGCCCAGAAGTTCGAGCATGTCATCAAGCGATGGCCGGTACTTGCAGTTAACGATTACTGGCGTAAACCATGCCGGTAGGCCCATCTCCCTGGCCTGCAACACCGCTTTTCTCATCTCTATTAAATCTGATGGTATTATTGACCCAGAGTCCGTAAACCGTGCGTAAACCTCCATAAAAGCGCGAGCAAGGGGGACGATGGGGTCGCCGTTTGCCGCCCTTGTTTGCGGTTCCCCGCGCCCGAACAGCTCCTCGAAGCCATCACTTGCTTCGAGGCGCTCGGCGGCGCGATTCGCCGCAGCTACATCACGCCCGGCGGCGAGTCTGGCGCGTTTTTCGCGACCCCGCTTCTTTGCGATGCGAAAGTCGCCCACCGGCTTGCAGGGGCGCGGCAAATGGGCATGCTCCGGGGGCTTCGGGGGCTTCGGGGGCATGCTTCGTAACTGCGTCGATCGTATTAGACACGGTTGCAGGTGGACACACATCGACGCTTCTCCACCTGCAGAGTATCACCGACGACCATCACGAAACTAATCGCCCGTGAAAGTTTCGGACGATATATCTAATTCAAGGCGATTATATATTATGGGGTATGGTAGCCATTGGCAACTTCGAAGGGCCGTTGAAAATCTCAGAGGGGTGGACGAAAAAAACGCGTCTTACAGCACTGCGGGCCTGTTGGAGAAGTCTGCGGCAAGCCTAGAACCGGAGAAACTCCCAGTTGCAAATTCCACAAGAGAAGACGGCCTACCGTCGAGGCGCGCAGGAGCGGCGCGCAGGCCGCTCGCGAGGACGGCTGGTCTCCATAAACCACACCATAACACATTTACAACCCCTAAAGCTCAGCGCTAAAGCTCCGTGATGAACTTGTGCTTGAGGTCATGGGTGTAGTCGGCGGACGAGCCACCGAGCTTGCGGAACTCGCCCTTGGTCGTCGCGGCCTTGTACTTCTCGTAGCGCTGGTGCGACTTGCACCCGAGCTGCTTCGGGTTCTTCTGCTTGAGCGTGATACGGGTCGCATCGCCCTTCTGTGGTTGCTTCACTGCGGGCTTCTTTGCCGCTGGCTTCTTTGCCGCTGGCTTCTTTGCCGTGGGCTTCTTTGCAACTGGCTTCTTTGCGGACTCATCATCATCATCAGAAGAAGAAGAAGAAGAAGAAGAAGAAGAAGAAGAAGAAGCGCCCTCACCCTCAAGTGTTTCAGTTACAGTTTCTTTTAACAGTCTTTTGTCATCTGAATCTAATTTCATTTTCAGGTCTTTTGCTGCTTGTTTGTATACTACTTTAATATCACCAGCACCCAATAGCGCATTGGCCTTTGCGAACTGTATCAGTTTGTTGCACCTGTCCATCTTCTTTGAGAAAGCAGATTGCGCATCAGTTTGCGCAGCATCATCATCATCAGCTAGCGCATCATCATCAGAAGAAGAAAAAGGAAAAGGAGAAGCGCGAGCTTTATTTACCTTACGCTTCTTTGCCGCTGGCTTCTTTGAAGGCTCATCAGAAGAAGAAGAAGAAGAAGAAGAAGAAGAGGGAGAAGCACCATCGTCATCGTCATCATCATCTTCTTCATGAGCTAGCGCAGCACCATCATCATCAAGAGCTAGCGCAGCACCATCATCATCATCACCGCTTAGCGCAGCACCAGCAAAAGCAGCATCATCTTCTTCCTCGTCTTCGTCTTCTTCAGCTTCGATACGCCCCTGCGGCACTGGGGAAAAAATGAGTCCATCAACGCCCTTTGCCAATGGGCAAGTTCGCGCAGTGTGACCTACGGGAGGCTCAGCACCAAAGCAAATACTACACGTCGGCTTCGCCCTTTTTCTTCCTCTCATCTGCTGTTTGAGACTAATTGCCCTAATTTTTTTTTTTGGCCTGCCGGCCTTTGCTGGTTGGAAGCTTGGAAGCCTTAAACTTGCATCCGCCAAATGTGATAGGTTATTATCCTGAATTTCAGCAGTTGATGGTATACTTATAGGTGGCAGAGACTGATAGATTGCTAATAATCCTCTGGTTGTCATATGACTTGGCAAGACTGTTTCTATGTTACACGAGGCATGCCTAGCGCACGCAATCAAGTGCGCGCATGGCCCAGCCATAACCCTTTGACAGCCTCCTTCGCAGGTCAATGTGCCAAGGTTCACGCGGAGTCGTTTGTCACCATCAGAGACGATAAATGTACCACCTGCTTCCTTTTTAACTCTCATGTTTGCGGTTTTTTTACCTTCTTTCTCTATTTTTTCATGGAGTTTTGGAGGTGTGAAAGTTGGACATTGCGTCAATGTTTCTATTATCTTTAACCTCCTGCTCTCCATACCTTCCGCTTTCAAGAACAAAAACTCCATTACTCCAGCCTTCCTTGTCGGAATCGCTGCCGCGTTCATGCATTCTACCGACTGACTGGACGTAATACCTTTCAGTGTCCCAGCTGCCGCCAGGTACAGCTGACCTTCCTCACCTCTCTTAGACAGATATTCTTTCAGATCACTATCCATGGCTAACAATTTTTTGGCTAGTTGGACACCCGTAGGGGCCTTGAGAGCGGAAATGTACTGATCCAGGTTGTCCCTGAGGCTTGGCTTGTCTTTAATATTTTCTGTTACATGATAAGAATCTGCAAACAGCTTTACTTCATCAAAACAAGCATGATGGGCATTAAGGGCCCCTTTACTACCGTCAAAGATGTCCACCTGGGATTCGCAATCGAAACCTGGTATAGCTGATTTGGTTGCTTCATTCATCATCTTCCACGCATCCTCGTTCTCATTACCCCATGACAATGTTGCCATTAGGTCATTAACCATCCCCAGAGACGTTTCTATTGAAACTCTGAGCCCGTATTGGCTCATACTGGCTCCCTTTGCATGTGCAAAATCTGAGCTAGTTATAGAGAGGATAGAAGCGTTGTGCAAAGTAACCAAGCCAGGTGGCGCTATAGAGATATGGACAACATATTTAACATCCTTTTCTAACTTTGGCACCGTCGACTTTTTAAACAACGTCACCTTGTGTTTCGCATCATCTTTTTTTTTCGCCCGCTCACTAGTGTCATGCTCTTTTTTCATTGCCTCACAAAGTTTCTTCTGCATCTCTTTGGAAGTAACAGTTTCAAATTCTACTGTCCACCCTTTTTTCCTAAATGCTGCACAGACAATAGGAAGGTTTGCCACTTGATCGGTCATCTCACCCCCAGGCTTTATGATGTTTCGTGCAAATTCACATGCCCTCTGTACAAACGAAGATTTAGGATTAAGAGTCTTATAGATATAGCGTTGCATGAGTGGTATGGCGACCTTCGGCTTGATGCCGTCGTGCTTATTCGCATTACTAGCAATTAAGCCTGCGAAATCTTCTGAATTGTAGTTCGTGCACCTTTTGGAGACAAGAGGTTTGGAAACACAACTATGTGTCCTGCGCGCAGTAAGATAAGTGACCTTCCAGCTTGAATCGGACTGCCGAAGTATTCTCACTTTCGCGCAGGCTTTGTCTCCACATGCGCATTGAAAAACAATGTTCTGCAAATCAAATTTTTCGCGACATGCGATCACATGAAGCTTCTCGAACATGCCCTTAGCGGCAATAGCAGCGCTTACTCTCGAAGAGAAGGTGTCTCCCTTTTCGAAATCTTGTAGCGCGTGCAGCTCCGTCAACACGGGAGTCTCGTTGGCCTCTAAATCTAAGGAGGCCTTGGCCTTTTTCAATCTCACCTCGCCTTGTCGCTTTCTCTTTTCCTTCTTGTCATCCTCATATGACTGCCTAAGCCTCGCGACTTGGTCGTTCCTCTGCAGTTCTATTGAGCCGAAGGTCAAAGGAGGCACTGGCACCTCAGCCATGTGCCCCCACGCCGGCCCGGGGGGCTTGCAACGCGGATCACGACGACCCGGCTGAACTAGCTGAGTTAGGACCTCTGCGGGATATTGGTACCAGGAGCCCAAAAAGTTAGGACCACTACGAGTCAAAAGAATCTAAGGTTAGGACCGTTATGGGTGTTTTTGGCCTGGGTTAGGACCGTCCTGCATATATACCTCTTAGGTTAGGACCATCGTGCACCTTTTGACTAAGGGGGGGGATAATAGCGGGTTTTTCTCTTTTAAATCTTAACTCTAGTTATTCGTGATATATATTCCCCACCCTCGACCATCGCTTCCTCGCACCCATGCGCCCCGAGTTGAATCGGTCAAAAACGCGACTGGTGCGCCCACCCCCACCCCTCATCATACCTTTCACCACATCCCTCCCTCATAGGTCTGAACTCCTACGACTCTACGCTGAACAGAATTTTCTTTTCGGGCTACGACGGCGAGGACGTCGACCTGTTCCGCGTCGCATGCGAGGCCCAGGTCAAGGCCGAACTCCAAGCAGGCCGAGCTGTAGCGCCCGTTGACGCGCTCTACATGGTCAACCACTCGGAGCGTGTCTCCTGTTTAATCCTCTACATGCAGACGGCAACGTGCCTCGATAACCCATCCCGGATGTATGCCCCCACCGGCATCAAAAAAAATCTTGACTCCATTCAGTCATATCTACGGTCGGGCCAGCGTCCCCCTTTTTTTTACACTTTTTGACTTTGAGATTTTGGAACATGACACTCAAATCGTAGGTTGCGGGAAGGCAAGGACAGCCAAAGGGCTACGGAATTGGGCAATTGGGGTTTTTGGAACAAAACTGATACTGCTTACCGTCGCCTGAATCAGTCGTACAAGGATTTTGGGTTGCGTTTCCAGAAAGAGATTACCTTGTCAAATGCTGAAGGCCGTGCGGAGCTTTACGCTCGAGTGGGCCACACGAAGACCGACCCCATTCCAGCAGCTATCTTTGACCACATGAAAAAATACGTGGACCGCCTCATCACACTTACTCGTGGAGACGGACCTAGTTTGAAAATACAACTTCTTGACGACTATCACCGACGTTGTGTTTCCTCCGGAGACACCCGCACTGTCCACCTCAGCAGATTTGCTCAACACCTAACTCTCATCAGGTTCCGCTTTCAGCTGGACATCGCCTACAACGCTCTGTACTCCGGGTTACTCCACGGTGCGCAGTGTCATCTCTAACTTTGACATCGACAGTGTCGGGGAGCCTTCCTGACCACTCCCCCAAAGCCACATAGGCTTCCTGGACGGCGTCTCACAGTGCGAGCTGCGCGTTGCTGAGCCCAATGGATGAAGATACAGCGCCCAAAAGCTGATCAGGGCCGAACCTCGCGAGGATTCGCGGGAACCCTGTGCGGGGAGGGAATCCGAGTACCAATTCGTGATCAGTAATTGCCTGGAAGTGATCTCGTTTCGAGTCTATCTTCCAGGGGGCGCGCCATCCGCCGCGGGAGGCGGGAGAGAGCAGGGACCTCGGAAGTGACGCCTGCGCAACTAAATACAAACTAAATACAAACTAAATACAAACTAAATACAAACTAAATACAAACTAAATAGCTAAATATTTAGCTTGCAGATCCCCAAGCCGGATCTAGGCGCGCGAAGTCTTCGTAAGCGCCACGGACGCGTCCGCGCAGGCCGCCGAAGCCGTCGCCGACGCCGCGGAAGCCAAGGCCCGGGCCGGCGGCACCAAGGGCGCCACGCTCACGCTGAGCCGCGAAAAATGGGAGAGTTTACGAAGCCTTGTCCATGTGCGGGGTTCGGTAACACGCAACCCCGCCCAAGGTTGTTTGACTGCGAGGACCTAAATTGTAAGGGGAATTGTAAAAGAAGTGGTGCCAATGGTGGCCTCTGTCAGGGCTGCCGCCAAGGAACGGCAACACAAAAGAAGAGGAAAAAAACAACAACCCACACTTCGGAGGCCCCCGAGAGGATCCT